>NW_010194843.1:18559-69655 GCF_000695765.1 Mesitornis unicolor
ACATGGGGAGAGATGTGATACCAGGGGTCATTTTAGTAGTATTAATACTCCCTTTAGCATTGCTATCAGGACAACAGATGGTAGAGCATCATCAGAACAGGAAGAAATCAAATAACCTTCACAGCTCAATTGAGACTGTGTCTGTAATAGTTAGCTTTTACAAAATAGTGAAAAATAACAGTGCCAGAGCATACTGGTATATATTTTCCTTCTCCCTTTTCTCCTTTGTCTGTGAATATTGTTATGTAGGTAAATTAAGTTCACTCAGGTGAGTACCACTACCTAGAAATGGAGTGATCAAGGCACTGTGTGATGCAGGAATTACTGGAGAGGACCAGCCAATAACCAAGCACATTATTTTTGTAGGTAAACAATACATAATCATGCTTGACAA
This sequence comes from Mesitornis unicolor, assembly GCF_000695765.1. NCBI lineage: Eukaryota > Metazoa > Chordata > Aves > Mesitornithiformes > Mesitornithidae > Mesitornis > Mesitornis unicolor. The sequence goes on from NW_010194843.1 coordinate 18,954, forward strand.
ACCTGGTCTCCTTCTACAACAAAGTAACCTGCTCAGTTCATGTGTGGTGAGCAGTGGACATTGTCTACCTGGATTTCTCCAAGCTTTTGCTAAAGTTTTCCACAGCTTCCTGCTAGATAAACTGATGTGTTAGGGTCTAGAAAAGTGGTCTATATGGTGGGTGGGAAACTGGCTGACAGGCCGCACCCATAGGGTTGTGGTAAAGAGCTGCTTTTCACAAGTGGGGTCTGCCAGGGATTTATATTGGGCCCAAACTGTTTAATATCTTCATCTGGATGATGGTATCAAGTATACCCATGTTTGCTGATGATACCAAACTGAGTGGGGAAGTGGACACTTCAGAAGAGAGAGTCATCCTGCAGGAAGACCTGGATAGACTGGAATAGTGGACTAACAGGAAGCTTATGAAGTTCAACAAAGACAAATGCAAGGTCCTACTCCTGGGTAAACATAATCCAGGAGTGCAGCACAGGCTGGGATCTTCCCAGCTGGGGAGCAGCTGTGTGGAAAAGGACATGAAGGTCTTAGTGGACACCAAGATCAGTATGAGTCAAGAGCATGCTGCTGTCGCAAAGAAAGCCAACAGGATGCTGGGTTGCATCTCTAGGCATCACAAGGGTGTCACTAGCAGAGATAAATAACTCATTATCCCACTCTACATAACACTTGTCAGGCCACACCTGGAATATTGTGTTCAGTTTTGGTCCCTGCTATACAAAAAAGCTGTGGACAGGCTGGAGAAGGTCCAGAGAAGGGCTGCAAAGATGATCAAAGGACAGGGGAGGAAAAGCTGGGAGAATAGAGTTTTTCCAGCCTTGAGAAAAGATGCCTTAGGGGAGACCTTAACACTATGTTCCAGTATTTAAAGGGTGGCTACAAAGAAGATGAAGACTCCCTTTTTACAAGGAGCCAAATGGAAAAGATGAGGGGGAATGGTACAAGTTACTCCTGAGGACATTCCGACTGGACACTAAAGGACAATTTTTCACAGTGAGAACAATCAGTCATTGGAATAATCTCCCCAGGGAAGTGGTGGATTTCCCAACACTGGACTCTCTTAAGATCTGGCTGGACGGAGTGCTGGGCCAACTTGCCCAGACCATGTTTTTGCCGAAAAAAATTGGATCAGATGGTCCTTGAGGTCCCTTCCAACCTGGTGTTCTATGATTCTATGATATTAATATGAATTAGGGAGACCTGAAAATGTCTGCATTTTGTTTGGGTTGCTCATGAGCCCATCATCTGTGACTATTACAGGTTGAAGACTGGAGGCAATCTTGTTTTCTATGAGAAGCTCATGGGTCAAACAAGCCACAAACCTGGATAACGTTTTCAGTTCACACATGGCAGATAAGATGTCATGTCCAGGACTATGGCAATCCCACTACATTTCTACCATGTTGGTGCACAGTTGAAACATGTTTCCCAAAAGAATTTTTCATTTTTGAATCCTTAGATCAACACCAGTTGAATTTTTGATGTCTTTTCCCATATAACATGAAAGTCTAAGAATAATCTATAAAACTCCTAAATAATTAGGCATAATATTTTAACTCTATTATCTTTTTATAATGGGAATGCCAGATCTACATGTACTTTAAATTGGACTTGACAGGATTCATGTTTACATCTGAATTTAATTTTGTGTATATTGTAGGGTACCTTGAAGCTATTTTGGCAGAAAACACTGTACCCATATATTGATAAGCTCATATGGCTGTAAGGCACCTCAAAGGTCATTTATTTCCTCCCTCTCCCAAAGCCAGGACCTATACCTATGGTGTTGCTACTAGCCACCTCTTAAAATCTTCAATAATAAGCACTCCCTGGCCTTCACTGGGAAATCCACACCAGGGCAGCACACTCCTTACATTTATAAACATTGCCTTAACATCTGAAATCCCACTAGTGTCCCTAATGCGTAATGGTTGCTCTTGGCTACACACTACTGAAGATACAGAGATGTAGACAGAATTAAGCTGTCTGGAGATGGCTCTGTACAGCCAAAATTATATTGTAAAATAACTAAAAATTTCGAATAGATTGATGGACTTTTAAATGATAATTTACATGCATAGAGACTGTACTGTCTGGACAGAGAGGACATAAGTCCAGATTCAATATCTTGTGAACTCTGGGAGCAGTTCATATTAAATCTGACGTGACCACATAACAATATTTAGAGAATTCTACATGGAGGTTAATATATGAACAGCTCTGGCTCAACACATACTTAAAAGAAAGTACATTTTAAAGTGATTATTTGCTCTACAGTGAACATTTGCTTCAGGTAGACAAAGATGCCCTGAAATTCAGCCATTCTCTATGCATATTCTAATTTTCTGCTTGCCATTCCACAGTTTTCTTCACTAGCTGTCAATCCTGCTTGATAAACTGGTTTCCGGAAGGTGTGGGAAATGTACCCATACTTTCTTCCTGGCGTTTCAAGAAAGTGCTTGAGCATCACTGGGAATTTTCTGTACTGCTGCTAGTGAAAAGTCAGGTGTCTAGACCACAGCTGCAGTCCCAAGGAGCATCTCAGAAGCTGGTTTTGAGATGCAAGGCATCTGCTTCAATACATGGTCAGTTACTGTTACTGGAGGGGGAAAACCAGGGAGAAGTGCATGGTTTGGTTGTGGCTTCCAGCCTTCAGAAACAACTCTTTGTCTATTCACTTCAGATGAACCTCTTTTTTTTATCCTCCAAGACAGAACAGTTCACATGCACTTCAGGGTTGTGCTACAAGTTGAATTTGGGAAAGTTTTTTCAAATGGAATAACCACTATACTTCAAAAGTTTAAAACCAGCATTGGAATATGTGGCTCTTTCTAATTGAAGTTTTTCATGCTATTTAAGTCAGTGATACTCAAACATACCATTAAATAAATGAAGGCCCCATCGCATCCCCTTCTATTTTGTAAGCCCTGAATCTAACTACCTCATTTTCAAATCTGACTGGGAACCTTTCAAATGCACCTACAGCAGTCGCTGCATCATTTGTTGGCATTATTAGAAGAATCTTCTCAAAATAGAAAAGCAAGCAATGGGGCATCGTGTTTCATAGAACTGATCTTTATCTCAGAGATCTTGCAATCCAATTTCCTTCATGCATTCTCTGCTCCACTGGGGCCTTTTATGTGAGGCATTCACTAGAATAACAGTGCATTTCCATTTGTATCTCTTTTTGTTGCACATAAAAGCTCAATTAGTATTCCAATTCACTGTCAGCCTGTACCTATTTAATGAACTTTTATCCACTTCCATGTTCCTTAAGTTTAATTAACTAAAACGGAGCTAGTAGCTTAGCATTTATTAAATGCTTTTGGAATGAAAATATTCTTTCCTTGAAAATTTTTATCAAAAATCAGTATGCTAAAATCTCTAAGTCTAGTCCAACTATTCTGGTACTTTATCATTACTTTGCAGTTTAGTGCAGGACCCAATTGTGCCATCATTTTAAGTTCTCCTGAAATATGATTTTAATCCACATATTTCCCTTGGTGTTGAATCCTGAGGAGAATTACCTTCAGAGATCTCAAATGTTTAAAAGAATGACAACAAATAAAGTGATTCAGATAAGTCAGTGTGGAATTTGTAGGAGCATCCTACCTTGCATCCTCCAAATGCAATGACTGCATCTTACTTCACTATTCTGCCTTTGAGCTCAGGAGACAAGATGAGCATCCAAATATGTATGCCTTACTTTCAATCTATGCACAACTTTATGTTCAGCAAAGGGAAATTTGTAATTTTTTTGCAAGCATCTTCTGAGAATGATTTCAGTGTGATGATGCTTTTCTGAACATTATGCTGAGGTCTCAAGGTTTGTGTGCTGCTTCAACCTACCATGGCCTTTTGTGAAGTTTATGCTGGTATGTGCAGACCTCAGGTGAGACACTAATTCTCTGAAGGCTCACTTCTGTCTGTTACAATGTAGTATTTTGACTAACACTGGTCTCTACTTTTTAGATGAATGTGTTTATCTTTTACTCTGTTCTTCCTTAAGGACCTGTTAAGACTGAACTGTGTACACACTGCTGGGCTCTCACAACATTTGCCCTTAAGCACCTTAGACAATTTAAGTGCGTAGTCCAAGAGGCTAGTTTCCATTAGCTCCCTACTGTACAATCACTGCTCATAGAGAAAGTTTCCTTCAGAGGGTTATTTAGAGAAGTAGCCTAGCTTAGACACTGTGACTTTCCTCCTGGAGGAGCATCTCTCCATGTTGGTATGTGATGACTTGGCCACCTAATTACAAAGACAGGCTCTTTGTCTAGGTAGGTAGTTTGCAGAGCTGCATAAGATGCATTGCAACTAAGGGTCAGGACGGGAATTAAAGGGAAACTATCACAGTTTCTTGCGAGGCATTGATAGAGGTGTTCGACCAATAGCTAATGATGAGAGAGCGGGACTGATGGACATTGTGGGGGAGCACAGATGTTATGTTGACACTGCTATATGGTACTAATTTTCCGCTTTGCTTCGTATTTCCTCTTTGGCATCTTGATTTACAAGATGAGCTGTCTCATGACTTTCTGTTCTCTCTGCTTTAAATCAGTTTCTTATAGACTAAGATCATAAATGAATGTAAAATAGGATTTGAGCCACATGAATAAATATATTTTTAGAAAATGCCCCAGATTTTTTTATCATTTCTTTTGCCACTCACATACTTTGTTGTTTCCCTTTCTACCAAAAAAAATAAAAAAAAGAAAAAGAAGGTAGTCAGATGCCAAATTATTACTTTTGCAAGGAAAGGAAATGGTGATATGTCTATTGGTTTCACTGTCTGGAACTTGTGGGGTGTGCGCTGGAAAGATAATTTGCTGCCTACTCTGTGCCTGGTTCCTCCACCCAGTGGTAGCAGCAGTTAATTGGTGGTTCTCTTCTGTAGGTGGGTTAAGATTTTCAAAGCTGCTCAGTAAGAATTAGATGTCTAAAACTTCCAGTATTTTCCAGTTCTGTAAATAAATATACAAGTTGTTTTTAAATTTACTTGTTTTAAAAGCACGTGACACTGTGCTTGTGTTCTTTTCCCCTGAAGGACTTCTGCAGCCAACACGTTACGGCAAAATCTGAGAAAAAAAAGAAGGAAGATATTTATACCTCTGGCAGTGAAAGAGAAGATATTTTTGCTGTGATTTATAGAAACAAACATTAATCTCTATTGCTTTATACTACACTAACAATAAACAGCTTCAGAGATTGATTAAAGACTCTGGTTGCAGCTTTCACTCAATTTCAACAGCTCTTTTTGCTCCATAAACTCAAAAGCAATAGAGATTATGCCTTAAACAAAGCCATGATATCCATCTCTAGGAGCATTTACTATTTTCAGCGCTTTGCATTAAAAGTTATACATGTGTATGTATGCATGTGTAATTTCAGGCTTTTATTACAGAGTCTCTTCTACAGCAAATGGAACAAAAAAAAATGCATAAATACACAGTTCTGGATTTCTCTTCTTTCTTCTTCCCTATTCCTTTGCCCCAAGCTTGATTGCTGGATAACGGGCATATTACCTATCACAGGTGTTTTCTAAAATCCCACGTGAAAGAAAAAGCAGCCATCTCCAACCTCAGCAACTTTTCCTCCACTTCCAAAGGCAGCAGAGAATGGTTTTATTACTTTGGTACTTATTATGCCAACATCACTAATTACATTATAATTTTTAGAAGTTTTTGCCTCCATGTCCTTCTCCTGTTCTCTATTACTGTCTCCATCCTTAACCTCGTTTTTCTTTGTCTTTAGCCCTTTTAAAAAGGCACTTCTCTACTCATTTTGAGAATTAACTCACCTTCCATTTCTATAGTATTCAGCCACATGAGCTGCTCCTGACCTCTTGCTCTTCATACAGTCCCATTTCTGCCCTGTGTTATTGTCTTCTCCTGACCAAATGTAACCTCTTTTTGGACTTCAGCACTTTGTTCTTTTTTTGTCATTGTTAAAGCTGGCTTCCAAGTTTCTCTGGCTCTACCTGAGAAAGGTCTTCAGCTTTGGTCCTGCCTTTTTATCTCCTATTCAGACATCTCGAAATGCTGCTTCACAGTTCTCCAGTGCAATCTTGTCACATACACCTGGATAACTATAAATCCTTCTATTCTGGCCTTTCACCTGCAGTTCTTTGATTCCCTTAATGAATAGCTACAATGAAGAACACACACTTCTTGGTTGCAATGTTAATCCACTCACATTCTCCTCAGCCTTCCCGTCACGCTCCTTCTAACTCATCTCCTTGACTAAGTCTTTCTTCCAGTGTCATGAAGGTGCTTAATGACTCTGCATTACCGACAATGCCACAAGCCACTTCAAACACCTCTAGAACCCCTGAGGTGAACATCCCTCTTCCTGAGCTAATATATGACTAACATCGATCTAATTTTTTCTTGTAAATCTGTTTCCGTCTTTTACCTATCCAAAATTAGCCAAGCTAGTTAGAGAAATCCAAGCCTAGGTTATGCAGCTGTCCATACTGAAGGACCATTAAAATGTTTCCTTTCTACTGTGTTGTTAGTCATTGATTACATGGTACTGACTACCTTGCAAACTCTTGAGGGCTGATTATGGCTATCTGGACTTGCCTAGAATAGATTTGAGTGCTGATAAAAATAATAGAAAAGCAGAACAAAACAGAATAAGTAAAACTCAAAGTAGAAGCAAATGAAACCTAAAACTTTATTTCAAAACCAGCCATAATGTTTGTAGAAATAAGAATTTTTTACTTACATCTGGACTGTACATCCATAAAAGAATGAGTAATAGCTTAATACTTGAATATCCTTGTCTGTCAAAGAAGTTGGTGGTAGATTTGGCATGTTCTAGGTTAGGAATTCTTCTTAGAGATGATCACTAATATGTAAAAGATAAATCTGAATTTCATATCTCGAACCTTCTCCACCCAGCTTTTTTAAATGCAAGCCTGTGGAGTTAGAAATTTATGGTCCTATTGTAAGAAAGTTCAGTGTTATTCTTGGATGTCCCTTGAGCAGGAGTAAATTGAAAACATCTGCTACTGTTTGAATTGACTTTTGTATGAAGTGCATACTGCTGTTCTTCTTCACCTACCTTCTTTCTGGAGGATGGTATACAACAGAAAAATCTTTTCTATTACATGACTGCTGATCAACTTCCCTCTTCGAAATACGGCACATGCAGGCTGATGCAACTCTTTGAGCAGCTGCACTAACTCCTTCAATGGATGATATAAACCCACAAAAGAAAAGTTGTATCACCACTACTGACATTACACATGGTGTTTTGGTAGATGTAGAATTTATGCTGATGTAATCTACACCAGAAAAGCTACTTTCATCTAGGAAGCCTCCACTCTGAATCGTTAGAATACTTACAGAAAGGAAGGGGTAATACTGTGAGTAGGAGTAACGCTGCAAAAATCTAGAAAGTGTTTTCAGGACTTGGCCCTCAATGAACAGAAAGTGTTGGAGGACGGGAATACAGATAACTTTGTCTAGCGATAGGATTGCTTGATAAATCAGAACTATATATGGATGGATAATTCAGCTATCAGTATGGGTTGAAGCAGAGACATTCAGAAGCCTGTGCTGATTGTATGCAAGCTAGAAGGAGTCTATTAACTTCTGCTACTTGTACGGTCCCTAGAGCTGGATGCTAGCAAAAAGCATGGTCATGCCTCTGAAGCTGCTGTATTATCTAAAGATAGTCAAGGAGTAGGATGTTTCTATCTATTAAATATTAAACCCACAGATAACTGTTAATAAGAAAAAGCCAGTTCCAATCATGCAGTTGTGAGATACAAAGATGTGCTGTAGTTAGAAGAAGCAGGAGGGAGCATTTCCAGCACTGTACTTTGTGGATGCATATTGGAAAAGAACCTTTTCCATAGCGCCTTTCAAAGCAGTCTTTTCTATTAGATGTGATCTGTGTTCTTAGATGCGTGCAAGAATATAAAGTTCTGCAGAAAGAGAATATGTGATTAAAAAAGGCAAGTATGAACCACCTCCTTCCCAGAACAAACCCAGACAAAGGAAGCCGAAGGCAGTTTGCATACGAGCTTTCCAGGGACAGGAGCAGCAGCTTGCGTGGATGAGCACAGTGCCTGTGTCCTGCTCATACCTGCAAAAGGACATTTGTTAATTAAATAAACCCCCATTGCACATAGCTCTCTTTGATTATTATCAATGTGCTTATTTTTTCATTAGGAAAAATAAACAGCATGTCTTTGCCCCCTGCCAGATTTTGCACATTCAGACTGGTCTTTTCTAACTGCACTGGCTGCCTGGCAGGTGGGCTCCCACTTGGCTCTTCCTTCCAGAGCTTGCTCCTCTCCAAAAGCAAATCAGGGTCACACAGCTGCAGCAAATTGAGTTACAGTTATGCAATAAAGCCCTAGTTAAAGGGTAACCATCTAGAAAGATGCTGGCGAGGTTGATGGATTTGGATGAACTTGCATGTGTGGGGAAGAGCATGGAAGACATCCAGGTTTTGTAGCTTATTTACAATGAAAGAATATGGACCAGATTCCTCAACTGGGATAAATCTGTCCTGCTTTATTATTTCAGTAGTGCTCTGGAAAAGACGTCCCTCAGAGGCTTCAGTCCTCCCACAAAATGTAGTGTAGCTCAGTAGATAAAATGTGACCTTAGATCTCCTGAGATCTGGGGTTTGTGTTTGGATCTAGCACTGTCCTGTTGTGTGGTCCCAGCCTGGCCAGTGCTTTTTTATTATTTGTGCTGAGGCAGTGTGGGATGCAGGCTCAAGGCTCAAATGGCGAGGCACCATATAAGCATTGGACAAAATGGCTCTTCCTCCCAAATGTGCAGAGTGAAAATGAACTAGCAGTGGACTTTGTGCTGCTGTTTTGCAAGCTCTATGAATCAGATTTTGTGTGGTGCGGAAAGCCTGGTTGTGCTATTTGTGGTGTGGTACATCCTGTCCTGCACCTGATTGGGATTGTCCTCAGGCACTAGATACTTGGTTTTCTAGGCAGCTGCATCCTTCCCGCTGAGTGTACCACTTGAAGTCACATGAAGGGCTAAAGTAACATATTCCAAGTAGGCACCTGAAGTAATATGCTTCTTCCCTTGGTGAATGGAAATAATTAACATTAATTAGAGCTACGCACATGCATTAAGAGCAGACTTCAGCACTCTGGGGAAATTTTATTTTCAATTAAGTGACAAAAATACTTTAAAGGCTGATAGCTCTGAAAATAAAGGGCACTTCTGTGCCAAGATACCTGACTTTGTTTTAACCAAGTCTGCTCAGAAATTAAAGGCAAAAGCATCATATCTAGACAGTGTTGCCCACTGAGCCAGATCTTTCAACACTATTAATTAGCCTTGGGGCAGCTTACAGCTAGGTTGTGCTTTTATACAACTGATAATGTTTCTGCACGTCACTGCACTATACCATGAAGGTGCACTGAATCACTCACCGAGAGTTTGGAAATCCCTCAATACTTGGTAGTGCTGTAAGATATGGTCAAGGACATCGGTGGTTTTAGTGGCAGACAAGATGCAGGGAGATGGACTCTTGTAGGTACAGAAACTAAATTGTATCACAGTTGTGTTCCTAGAAGCATTTCCTCAGCAGGGCAGCATAAACTGCATATATTAATTGCTACACTTCAAACTAACTTTTTTAAATTTTATTATTACATAGTCCAGCATTTAGAAATTAGGAAATGTCAGAGCAGGGCAAACTTGTAACCTTAACTCAGCTCCTGGTGCTTTTGCATTTGGATATGCTTTTCTTGTCTGTAGCCATGTTCTCTTATTTTTCTAAGCACCTGCCTGATTGGTAAGCAGGATAGATGAGGCTCAGAGGACATGTAGATGTTTGATATTTCTTATTAGCTTTGTCATTCAGCATGTGGCCCTATGCATTATTTACTATGGCTTCACTGGAGCTCTTAAGGCAGACTCTTCCTCTCCCTTGTGGATTCTTTCATGGTGTTCTTGCTGTGCAAGCTTCCTTCCAGACAGTCTGGTGTTCCCAAGACTACGGTGAGGTACTTAGGTCGTTTCTTTATAGTGTATCCTGAATGTCATTTATCTTCCTTATAAAGCAGTTTGAGATTGTGTTGCTCAGTGGTGTGACTTGGCCATAGCCCATTTCAGTGAGACCCACCCATCCCACGGCCGATTCCCAGGACTGGTTAACACGGTTATATTGCTTGGCAGAGGGTCGGAAGTAGTCGCCCAGTCAAACTATGAAAAGTCTATTGGTCAAAAGTAAAATAAACCTTTTCCGAGTAGACACAAGGCTTTCTGTTGGGAGTGGGGAGAACTTCACAGCAAATTAAACAGATATTGTAATCTGTTGACAGCATCATTTTACATTAAGACAATGTTAGGAGACAGGATTTCCAGATGGCTGGGTTAGTCTGTTTAAGGTGGTGCCCTTATTAATCTCTTCTCTTCTCTTCTCTTCTCTTCTCTTCTCTTCTCTTCTCTTCTCTTCTCTTCTCTTCTCTTCTCTTCTCTTCTCTTCTCTTCTCTTCTCTTCTCTTCTCTTCTCTTCTCTTCTCTTCTCTTCTCTTCTCTTCTCTTCTCTTCTCTTCTCTTCTCTTCTCTTCTCTTCTCTTCTCTTCTCTTCCAGTTCACCTGCAGCACTGAGTTGTGGTGCAAAATGAAACTCAGCAGAAAAAGACACTTGTTAATGCCAAGATGCATTTTAAGCAAGGCTGGCTAACTCCAAAGAGGAGTGCCTCATACAGAACCGCTTTTCACTAACAAAGGGAAGAATTAGGTGTTTTCTGCATTCAATTACTCCATATTGGAAGAAATCTGTAATGCCAGAGCGTGGCTGGCCTCGTTGCAAAAGCTGTGGTGGTGGTGCCAGGGAGGCGGGTTGTTGTACCTCCCTGGCCAGCAGCAGCTACGCACCACCAGCTCCCGCGGAGCTGTTTCACCTTGGCATGCTGCATCCTGCAGGAGCTGGCGTGCCACCTTGCGAGACGGCAGCCGGCCACCTCCACAGATGGGCAGGGGTGGTGGTGGGCCAGGGGGTACACGTGCACGTCAAATTGCCTTCTCTCCCGCCATGTCGCAAAGCCTGACAAACAGTGTTGCCAGTAATGAAAGCTGTAGCTGCTGAAGATATTCTTTCATTATTCGCAGTTCACGGTGTTGGAAAGGTTATTTTCGAGTCAAGCAGTTTTTCAACAATGTATGTTTATGCAGATCGTTTAAAACAGTAGCTTGTCACATGCTTTATATTCATGGAAACTTCAGAGAGCACTTTTTAAAGCCCATGCAATCTGGATTTAATTTGCATTTTAATTAATATTTCAAATGAATTCCTTGGCCTCGTTTATTTATTTATTTGAGCCTTCGAGAGCAAAGACCTTATCAAAGTCCTGAAATTGGGAGGACTGGGATTTCTTTAAGCACAGCTCTTATTTGACCATACTGTCCAAAATACCTCTGGCTAATTTTTAGTATTGAACTGAATTATCTGCTCTGAAGCTTAGAGTCAAGCTTGTCGTTTCCTTTATGGCAGAGGCAGCAACAAACTCAGTTTGCAAGAAAGAGGGAAATATTTGAAATCCCTGTTAAGAGCGATACAGTTTAAAATGGAGTTTTAGATACATGAAATAAAAATAGAAAGAATCTTTATCTTGTAAAAATGATGAGGTCACATGTAGATCTTATGGAAAAATTGGAGGTTGCATTTCAGGAAAACATTTAAATAAATGCTTAGCCTGTTTTTGGGCAAAGTGCTTAGTCACATAATTCAGATTAGACAGCTGCTTATGTTTCAGAAGCTAAACAAAACTAGACTAAAAATGAAATTAATTTCTATTCAAGCAACCAAAATTTCAAAAATGTTTGAAAATTACTGCAAGAAAACATCTTTTTTCGGCTCTCCCAAACTCAGATGTTATTGTTATTAACAACATCTAATAATAAATACTTAAGATCAGCTCTGGGTTCTTCATATTAGAAACATAAAAGTTACGTTGGTTGGCTGTATGCCTGTTATACATGGTGAAGCAGTGAATAACACGGTGCATAGAAAAGGGCTGCCATCATGTATTCAGTGCAGAAATAAAAGCACTGAACTCCAACAGTGTGTACTGCCTGAAGATTTCAAGGCAAATAAGCAGAAAATTGGCAATTAGGGAAATTAACTTTATTATCCCTATATTAGAATCAGAGAAACTGAGGCAGGATGCAAACTGTCAACTGATTTAAAACCAGCAGCTGTCTAGCAGCAAAGCTCGAAAGTTCAGCATTGATGAACACATCCCTGGCAGAAAGCCTATCCCTCCTCTCGATCGGGAAAGCTGCAGGGTGGTGAGGAAAGCAATGAAACTCCCCTGGTGTTGGAGTAGGAAGCTCTGAAGGTGCAGCAGAGAGGCTTCTTCTCATACAGATGGATGTCTCCAGCATTTGTGGCTAGTTCCAAACATATCAAATGCTCTGAAACCTTTCCCTATGGTATTTGGGATTAGGACTTTAGTGGACACATTTCACATTGTTTGGCTTTTTGACACTTTTTGCTTTCCAAACTTGCATCTATTTATGAGGGACATTATTCCAACTTTTATCTGTTTCCAGATCAAGTTTGTAATCCTCTGCTCAAATTTTTAAACTTCATACTTCTGAAAGTGCCCCATTGCAAATGTGTAACTGTTAGAATAATCCACCATAAAGTAGAAAAGACATATGTTTAAGTACCACAGACTTAATTTTTGCAAAGCTAATAAAATTCACCTCAGCTAAACCGTTTTCACTGACCTAAACAAACGAACTAACTAGCTGAACCCAAACATTGATTGCATCTAACACAAAAGTTTTTCCAGAAGATTTTAATTTGCTTATGTATTTTTCAATAGTTGAAGGATCAAGGTTGCCATTCAGTGTTCAGTTTTCTCTGTTAGAATCTGCTAAGAACATTTTGCAGGTAGCTGACTCTGGCAAGCACTTCCTATAAATGCTCTCGAAGTGTGAATGCTCTCAGGGACAGTGAGGAAGAACAGGACTCCAACACTTCTTTTAGAATAAATGCTACCAACAAAGCACGAAATTCAGACTGCTGTGCTTGTAAGACACTCTGATTTATAAGGTAACTTAGCATGAGATTATGGCATCAGGAGATTTTCCCCTGAAATCAATTCAGTTTTGCTACATGCATGCATAGTTTCTTTTTCTCTTTCTTTTTCTTTTTTTTTTGCCCCCAGTCAGCACTGTAACTAATACCAGCTAATACCCATCAGAATCTTAAGGAAATCCACCTTGACAAAAAGCAGAATTAGGCAAAATGAGGAAAAGTGAGCTGCTGCCTTTGAGCAATGGGTAAAATGTTTCCTATAGCTGCAGACAGCAAAACAGGATAGGGCAGAGTGAGGGTGGGAACTGGTACAGCTCGTGGTGGTGCTTGGAGGCATTTCCAGCATGAGAGCAGTTCTCTTTGACCTCATACTAAATAACAAGAATTATGAGGCAACAGATTGGGATTCCAAGTGTCTAGACAGAGGAGGATTACCTTTACCACTGACTTCTCCTCTCATTCTGAAGCTTTCGACGCCTCTCTGTTCCTTCATTCTGCAACTGTAAAATAAGGATTTGGAGGAACAGCCATTGTCTTTCTTGCCAGTTTATAGTCAGTCCTTCAGTATATTTCATGTTATTATGTGCTCTCAGTGCCTTCCTTCTCTAACTCTCCTCTAAGTGGTGGAATTGAACTCCAACCTTAGCTATTAGAAGATACTGCCAAATTAGGCAACTTTTAAACTTTGTGAAAACCACAAGCATGTTAAAGAATACACACACAAAACATGGAAAGCAGTTGTGATTGCTTACACAAAACAGAATGAAATGTGTTATATGTCACCCTGTATTCTAAAAATAATCAGAGTGTTATCTGATGCTGAAATTGCACTAATAGATTATTGGCAGGCAGTTTTATTTTCCCTTACAGATTTTTTTCTCCATGTTTCTCCAACATGTCACTCATTTTTCATATTAATTTATACTTAGATGTAAACAAAGTGCCATAAATTAATTCCATGTGCAGTCAATTTTTCTGGTAAAATATGGATGAATGAATATGTCGTCTTTGTGCATTTCAATTAAGAGCCTTTAATTAGTTTTAAAACCCATGGCACTTCTCAAATGCTGGATTATTTCCATTCAGCGGTGAGGAAAACCCAGGCAATTATAGGCCTGAGGCTGTTAAACCAGGGTCCTAGCAGAGCTGGCTTATTCGTGTAGTCCCAGCGAGACTTCAGAGGACTGAGTGGAGGCTCACAGCTATGAGGATGTTCAGGCAAAACATCTTGGAATAGAAAAGTGAGGTTTTCATTTATAAATGTGTGCAGCTTTCAAAGCAACCCCTCATGAACATTGTATAAACCCCAGAGAGATTTGTGTAGTGCCAGGTGAAGGAGATACGGGAGACATGAGACAGGGAGGACTTTGGTGCTGGTAGGAGTGTGAGGTGGCCGGTGCAAAGTGTGATTCCTTCAAACTGGAAACGTGCTATTGGCAAGTCATGTATCATGGCTCGAGAAAAGTTGGTGCAGAGTGGTCAGGTGAATACTGTAAGGTCTTGGGCAAAGTTCACTTTAGTTCTTCGTTCTCTTTATTTTGGTTTTGCCTATTAAGATCTGAAGTCATTTGGGACTGAAATTGTCTTCTAGTGTGTGACAATATACACTCCCTGATACTACAGAGTTCTTGCATGTATGCAAGTATAATGTGTATAATGATAATTTGCAGTAGTGTCTATTCCTGCAAGTTAAAGGAGGAGAATTATAGTTGCTAATCTAGAGAATGGGGAAAATCTCTACCTAGTGACTTTCATGGGAACTGAGTCAGGCTCCACCCCTCTCTTTTTAATTGAAAGACTGTTTGTAAAGTGTAATTATTGTGTGCTATAGATCTCAATGCAGCAGCGAGGAGTGATGGATCAGGATTACAGGGAGCTGTATACGCTCTTCTGTTTTCAAAACTTCTGTTTTCAAAACTTTTTTTGTGTTTTCTGCCAAAGGCAAGAACTGAATGAGAACCAATACATGGGTTGGGGGATATTTTCAGAGTATTCCTTCAAAGCTTGAGACACCATGTGGAAGAAAGCATGGACATGCTGGTCTGGTCATTGAACAAATAAATATTGAGCACTAGCATTAGGGGCTGATTGGAAGCTGGAAATGACATTTTGGGAGGAAATGTGGATAGGAAGAGGATAAGTCAGGACGGACTTTGAACACAGAGAGAAGCCACTTCCTGTGACAGGGGAAAGGGAAAAAGAAAGCAGTTATGTAAAGTTGTCATGCTTTCTTCAAGAATTTCTGGATATCCAACCTTGATTCTCAGAGGTCAAAGATCCATGAGGACAAACACAACAAATTCTTTATGTGAGAAGGGGATACTGGGAGCCTCCTGAGATCTGGGGTGGTAAGGGCAGTTTTTGTTTGTTTGTTTTTTGTGTCTGTGTGTTGATAAGTCTCTAAATATTTTGCATTCAGGTCACACACAGATGGAGACATTGGATAAAGACCTAAAACAAGCACTGTCTGAATGAGATCTAGATTGTTCTAATGCATCTGATAAATGTGACACACAATGGTAGTTTAATCTGTTTAAGAAGATATGATCATCCTGAAATACGGTGCAAGGCAAGAAGACCGTGAAGCAGAGGATTTACAGAAAGAAGGTAAGGAGATCATAATCTCCTCCTAAGGAAGGAAGAACTGGAAGACAAAGAACTTTTAAAGCTAGAGTTATGCAAACAAGAGAAGGACAGCAATACGGTTGATTAAGTTGTGTGCATGACTGTGAGTTTCAAAGTGACACAGTGTCAAAGATGAGTTTAAAAGAAAGAATAATGATGATTAAAAAATTAATTTTAGACAGCTTACACTGCCCTTACTATGGCAGCCAATAGCTGGAGAGTAATTTTTTTGCCTTTAGTTTCTGGCTACTTTTAAATCTTTGCTACATAGCACAATAAAAACCTGACTGACTTTTGTGTTTGGAAATCTATTGTTACTGAAGCACAGTAGCATCTAGCAATCCTTAGTAAACTCAGCCTCACTGCAATAGGCATGGTATATTTAGTCTTGGGATTTCAGAGGCCTTGCATTATTTTTTGGGTGAATTTCATTTTGCAATGAAATTACTGGATGATGTTGTCTTTTATTTCTTCATCTCTAGACTGGAGAATAATATTCATTCCATCTTTACCTTTTCCTATTTGATTAATATGCTCTGTAGTGCCTAGCTATTTGTGGGTGCATTGTTGCACAACTGAATTTTGACAAATTCAGAAATATCTGTAAAACTGTGAAAATTAGAAGGTATATTTAAAGACATGAGAATGATCACCCAGGCTGAGACAGTTTCCATAGGAGTAATAATCATAATCAACTTGGTAACATTGAGACAAGTAACATTAGGAGTTATGAAAGAAAATGGGGAAGAGTTTTTTTTCAGCTGATAGGCTAGAAAAGACAAGATGAAGGTGGAAATGTCCTGCTTTTCTTTCTTCTGCTTTGTCCCTGTTCAACTGATGGATACTCACTAGAACAAACAAATATGATGAGACACCCTGTGCAAAGTTGTTGCACGTAAGAATAATTACAGATAATTTAAATAGTAAAATAACTAATTAATATAATTTACAAAGTGTTTAAACAATGTGCCTATGCAAATCAGCCATCTTCTCACCAAACAGCTTCTGCAATTGCAAACGTTTCTCCCAGACTTTCAGCAATTAATTCTTAGCTGTAATAGGTCCCCTTGGGTACATGGCCTTTCTAGCACAGAGGGATTCAAATATTCTTCCATTTTGTGCTGCACTAGTCATGAAGAATTACCATTCTGGTTTTGTTTCCTTTTAGATGCTCAAATTCCCTCCACAAGATGGCTCTCCATACAATATGGGTGACGTGGTGTTCAAGTTAGTCTATTTTTTTGTGTGAGCAGGGTGATTTTCAAAGAAGCAAGTATCTAATTTCTGACAAATGAAACTAAATTAAGTTTCTAGCAGGTGCCACTAACAATGCTAAACCTGTGCAGTGTCATGCTTGTTGCATGGTGGCATCTGAAATTATTAGGGATATATTTATATATATTTATCCCTAACATATTTAGGGATTTTTTCCACAAAAAGAAAAGAGTGAAAAGAGTGTCCAAGGCACTTACTCATCAGAGCTAAAAAGTACCTGCCCCAAGAGGACAGGGAAGGAGTGAAGATAAAGTAATGAACTGAGGGGTAGTCACTTCACAACTCCTTTTTTTCCCTGCCTTCTGTCTATATTGTGGGTGAGGGGAAGGTACCCAGTCTACAGTTATGACAATGGTTTTATGGCATTGATTCAATCTAACACACAGAGTTAATTTATTACTATGCCTATCATTATCATTGTTAATATTAATTTAAGATATGGCTTAGGAGATATTTCAAGTTTGTTTTCCATGCGATGAAAGCACAGCAACATTTCCCCATATAGCAGGCTGGTCAAAGCTTTGCTCCTTTAATTTCACTGATTTTTGCCTCTGAAATGCAGGCTCCTAATTATTATCCCTAAAGGGAATGATGCCAGGAAGAATTCACTTTGGAGATAGCTTGCTTTATTGGCAAGACAACTAAACTTGACAGTGAAGGCTGTCATGAGGACAGTGATGTGTTTTTACTGAATAGGAGAGGATGACAGGAGTAGTCCACTGTGCATAATGTTGGCTGAGAAAGGCCATGAGAGAGAGATGCTTATGTAGCAGAGAGGATTTGGGATGGAAAGAGAGAGCAGATCAACAAGGAGGTGAAGGGCAGGGAGCAGGACTGAAGGTGAGGACGGCAGCACAGCAAAGGTGGTTATGAAAGAGAGGAGGCTGTTCTGAGTACACAAGAGAAACTGGTCCAGCACATTTTTATTCTATTTTTATTCTATTCTGTATTAAAAATTACTGAAACCTCCTTGTGTGAGGTTTCCTTCAGGCTACCAGAAAAAGGCTTAGCCAGCTTCATCTGTTAGCAGCAATTGCACCAATTATTCTAGTCTAAAATTCCTTGATACCTTACCTAACACAGAAGCTGACAAAGAGTTGGAGTGGTGGGAAAAGGAGGAGAGGCAAAGATGCAAAAGAAAGATGATACCACAGATATAAAAAGCATGAGAGATAAAAGGATGGTAAGTGAGTGAAGGAACAAGGATATTTGAAAAAGAACACTTAAGGTCATGAAGAAGAGTGATCTGAGCACTGATAGGCAATCTTTCCAGGTAAAGGGCTACAAGTAACAGTTCAACCATTATAATCTTCACAGCAGAAGATACAAATTAATCAATTTGGACAAAAACAAAGGAATTTTACTACTCTTAGTTAATGTTTCATTGAAAGGCAGAATAGAAAACAATTAAGAAATCATATTTCAGGAAATCCTCAAAGTCCAAAGAAATTCTGCCAAATATTAAATACTTTATGTTTATATGTACTTTGGTAAAATGAGAGCAGAATTGCAGTGTGATGCGTATCAGCTTTTGTGACTGTAATACCTGGGCAGATAAGGCTCCTGTCCCTGCAACTCTTCTCTTTCACAACAGAGTAACTGAGGAATAGAGAGACAATGTTTCAGGTCTTTCAGATCTCAACTTCCCCTGAAAAAAGCAGGTGTTAAATTCTGCAGCATCTCACAGAGACTGGCATTAAATGATTCATTGAAGACAACACAGCAGAAACCCGTGATGAAATAAAGACTTGAAGCTGGAAATTGCAAGTGCTAGGTTAGTACCTTAAACAGTAGAGCATTCAGCTTTCCTGCCGAAGGTGTACAAAGAGTTTCAAGTGTTGTGTCTGCTCTCATTTTAGATTTTTCAACAAACATAATTTCTAAACTGTAATTACAGGGGATGAACCTCTGCTCTGCAGCATCAGTGAAATTCAATATCCTTTGATAGGATTGCTCATCTGTAACTGATGTAAAAATGTGGGTCTCTCAGATATATTTTACTTTGGCTTAATTGAAATGTACCTTCCATTAATGGTATAGAAGTTTTTTTATACACAAAACCCAATGAGTATATTTACTCTTCTTACCAAAAAACTGGTCAAGCAGTCTGTAATGGTGATATAAATCTGTAGTAATTTTACAGAGCCATGCCATATTTTGAAAGGTGCTATTAAGACCTTAATTTTTTTCTTGTAATAAAAATATACATAAAAATTACTGGCATTTACTGTTAAATAGAAGAGCGAATTAACTTAGCAACAGCTTGAGAGAAAAGTAAATGTTCAGCAGAGAGTTAAAGCATACAGGTATTTGTTTGTTTTCATGTACATTATAAAATACATATGTCACTGAAAAAGCCGGGATGAGAAGAGCTTATCGACAACAATGTGATGCAGATAAGCAGACACTTCTTTATTATGGCCAGGTGCAAAGGGTAATAGTTTCACCAGCAATGCACACCTTGCCTGGTGTGTTTACACATTATAAAGGATACATGCATGCATATACATACAATTTCCCATAGCTAATTAAAATAACTCCCCCTACTCTCGATCATGTGCAGTGTTTACAGAAATTGGGTCTGGGGTGCCTCTGTAACCCCTGTCAGACCTCAGACTTAAAAGGGAGAGACCCTCCAATGTCCCTGGGTCAAACACCTGGCTAGAAAAGCTGAGGGGCCTGCTTCATATAACAAAGGTTTAAGGTTCTAGTAAACTTTAAAGCAATAAAGTTTTCATCCTTGATTAACTTTACAGCATGGGGCATCGTTGGTGATCGCTGGCTTGCTTGCTTGGTTGTTTGGTTATACCTTTAGTAGATGTACTTTTAGATAGATGTATGTTTGATAAATGTACTTTTAGGTAGATGTACTTCTAGTGGATGTACTTTTTAGTGGATAAAACAAACTGTAACTAAAATAGGGCCTGGGCTATGCATAGGTTCATTAGCAGCTTTAATATTTCTAAAAGAGATTTTTACTTTTATTTTTCCTATATCTGTAACACCCAGGTCCAAGAAATACATGCAAAAATCAGAAACTATGGGACTGTCAGACATGGTCCAGTGATTTCAGCAAGAAAGAAATTGAAAAATTGTATAGAAAGAACCACATTATAATTAACTATTCAGAAGCTGTGAACAGGGACATTATTAGCCAAGTAATATATGCAAAGGAGCTATCAGGAGAACTGATAATTTGTTGATGCTCAGTGCTTTGGTTTGGCGGTACTGCATTAGCAGTTTTCACTCTGACCTGACTCAGAACTGACCTATTCACTTTTTCTACAGACAGTGCCATTATGTCTGGAAAGGCTGTTTTCTCCTCTAATTTCCTTTTAAGTGTGAAATGTAGTGTCTCTTTTGGATGTTTGCCTTGGAAGCAGGATGGTAAGAGGCAACACCAATGCTCTAGACCCAGAAACAATTTAGCAGTTTACATTGCTCATGGGGGCTAGCATACAGCTCCTGAAGGAGAGTCTTTGTGCCAATGAGCTTAAATATTACCATACATTTCCATTTGAGAAATAGTGACCAATAATAAATATGCCAGAAGGTAGGGGCCTCTTTCATGTGTCTTAGCTGGATTAGAAACCTTTTGAATTTTCATCAGACTTGCAGTCGATTTGCTTGTTATATTCCACAGAAGAGTCTCCCCAGTAACCTTCAGAGATGCAATCTCTCCTCCTCTTCAGGCATTATCTTCAAATCATGACTCAGAGAGAAAACTACATGGGGAAAAAGCACTTCTTCCTCTCTGGGTATTTTATACAATCAAATTACCATGTATGACTTCTGGAGTGCTTGCAGAGGCAGCTTGTTTGTTCTCATCAGTGAAGTCTTTTGCAGTGTTGGAAGTACCTTTCATTCTGTAAGACAGCAAAATGATGAAGACACCTCTGCCAGTTGCTGCCAGACTGGTTCTGTTGTCTCAAGGGAGCAGGGGTGGATGGACACGTAACGTTGCTTTGGGCAAGGAGATGAAGCCTCAGCTACTAGGTAGTAAAATGTCTGCAACTGAGGAGTGGACAAAGCCTGTTTCCTCAACAGACAGCAGGATGTAATTTCTGGAAGAGAAGAAAGCTGTGGTTTCCCACCTGCTGTCTTGTCCCAAGATATACTGAATTTTATGGAAAAATGGTAAGAACCAGAGTAAATACAGATGATTTTAAGTTGACAGGGGGTTTTTACCATTTTGGGTTTCATCTACTTAAAAAAGCTTTGTTCATTGGCTTGTGTCAACAAGGTTTTACATCCAGACAGTGGCACCAACATGTAGGTCCACAACTATTGGAGAAAGCAGGGCTTCTCCTGAGGATATTTCAATGAAGAAACCTGAATAGATAATGCAAGATTGCCTGGATGAAGAGCTTCTCTCCAGCAGGAACAGAGAGAACTGAAGGAGTGCCAACTCCTCACAGCTCCTCTGCATTGGGCTGAGGTCCCCACCAGTGCATGGCAAATGCACCTCCCCATGAGACTGGGGAAATAAGCAGAAAACAGTGTTCAATTTCAACAGGGGAAAGACATCCTTGGTGGCTGCTCATGCTTTCTTTTCTTCTGCTTCTTTAGTCTTGTATATGGGGATGTGGAGCTGAAGGTAAATCAGGGCACTGTACTCTAGGAATACATGAAGTGGCAGCACCAGAAAAAGAAGGTCAGAGGGAGTTGGGCCACCAGGGGAGCTTAAACTGACCACTTAAGGAAAGGAGATGTTAAGCCCACAGCCTTCTCCAGCTTTCAGTACAAAGCTGAGCAAAATTAACATTAATAACAACAGTAAACCCTCCATACTGAGAGCATTTCCTGGTTTACAGTCTTCCCAAAAAGAAATGCCCTCGAAGCCCCGTGGTTGAGATTTACATAATCTGGGATTCTCATGTAAATTTGCACTTGATGACCTGGCAGCAATCAAGGAAAAGAGATGCTAACTGGGAAAAGATTCTGCTTGGCTTTGTTTAAACGTTCAACTTGTGCTGTGAAATTGCATTTGTAAGAGAGGAATAAACTCTGAAGCCCTTCAGCAGAAATGGATTTCACATATTTAGTGGATGCCTCAAGGCAATTTCTTTTCTTAATGGGATCTGAGCACAGCTTTAATTTTTCACATTTTATAAGGCTTTTCCCTGAAATTACTTTTTATGTGGCTCCTCTGTTAATGGATCCTCCACACTGAGGCAAGAGTAAGAGAAAAAAATTCTTCAGAGAAGAAAAAAGTAGAATCATACTGGGAAAAAGTCACATAATAAATTGGAGATTACAGGCAATAACACTGTCTTCCATATTTTTCTTTGATAAATGCTCTTCCCATCTCCTTTAGATTTCTAAGACATTAAAATATCTAGCCAAATCTTGGTGGTTGTTTTTTTGTGGTTTTTTTTTTTGTTGTTGTTGTGGTTTTTTTTTCGTTTGTATATGTGTGTGTGTGTGGGGGTTTGGTTTGTTTTTTCTGTTTTAATTTTGTGGCTCTTTTTGTTCAAAAGAATATTTTACTAGCTGTGTAGAGTCACAGGAACTATTTGGTCACAATATCTAATTGTCCCTGGGAACTATGGCAGTTCTGATGTGATAAAATGTCTTGCTCCTAGTCAGGAATAGCGATCTCACCTGGAAAACTACCAATGTATGCAAATCTTTTGCCTAAAATAAGACACAAACAGATGAACCAATCTTTCAGAGTGTTTTAAGGTGTGCGCTTTCTAACAGCAGAGTAATTATGGTGGATAGCAAAGGCAGAGCAGGATAATTTTTGTTTTCTAGGAGGTTGTGCTCAATAGTTGAATTTCATATAACTCCTGGAAAAAGTCCTTAGTTGTTATTGAAGTCATTAGTCTCTTCTGGTTTTGCCACTGGCATTTTACAGCACTGGTGCCATTTGATCTTGGAAGGCTTGTTTCTTTTAATGCAGCTGAGAAATGATTTTACAAATAATATTAATATAGATAGCTCTGTTATAATAGTGAGGGACTTTTCTGAGATGCCTAATATGACAAAGAAACCTTTTATTTTTCTTAGACCTAATTTTCCCTTAAAAATAAAAACGTGCAGGAGAAGAGTCCCATTATTGATCTGGAATCCAAAAGAGTTAGTTTCTAGTCACTATAATTGGCAAAGGCTTTTACAGCTCATTAGCTGCAAGATTATGTGGCACAATTCATTACAATTCTGTTTCACTGAATGCATTTGTAAACACCTTCTAAGAAGTTTATCACTCTTTGCATAATGCTGAGCTTTCTTTCAGCAGATACATTTCTCTGCTGCTGTTTACTGATATAAGAGTCTGGAGTAAGTTATGGTAAAAAAGTGCTATCTTCTCACAGCAAAGGCCAAAAAAAAGGAATTGTGTTGACTCTGAAGCGTAGCAGTTATTAATTAAACATTGCTATACTATTTCCTTTAGACTACTATATCTATTAAACCTCTCATTCCATTAGTTTGGTGCACATTTTTTGCAAGAAGAGTTTGAATTTTAGTACAAGTGTGAAATAAAATTTACAGGACAAGCCATATTTATTTTTTCTTTCTCTGCAGCAGAGGAAGAGATCACTGCATTCCAGCCAGCAAAACCACAAATAATCTTTCCTCCCTTCTTGCCAAATAGATTTCAATTCTCTTTCATCTAGAAGCATTTATCCAGGAGAAAATCTAACCTATTCCTTGCAGCTCCATGAGTCATTAAATCTTGTGCTCACAATACAAGCTGGGTAAGTGCTTACAGAAATGATGAGAGATATCATACAGCGTGAGAGTAGAGTACGCTGAAGAGTAGACAGGTCCCCAACTCGCATTCTCATTTTAGGTTTGGGGCCTCCAATCACTGCTGCTGTGCATGTACCACATTTAATCATAATTACAGCATAAATCTTTCAGGTACAAGAAGAGCAGATGCTTATATGCCTGCTATGTTTTGTGAATCTGAATGGATTTGGCCTGTCAAAGCATGGAGTAGATGAGCTTCCAGCAGAAAGAGATGGAAAGGGGTATTTTGTGCATTTTATTACATCGACAAAGCACTTACTATGAGTGGGCTTCATCTGACCAAAAGTGTGTGCCTATAACGGAGCTAGTCGTATTAGGATCCCTTTTTTCTCTGCAGAGAGTTGGTCACCACAATCACCAGAGGCAAGCTGAAATTTTATTTATCAAACATCTATGGGTAAATGTATCCTGAACTCCATTAATTATATTGACTAAATTTTCCTTCACTACAAAGTTAACCTAGCACGATTGTTACAGAAACTATCATCTACTTTGTGGACAGGTAAAGCTGTCAAACAACCCTCTAAAGTTTGACCACCTTGGTGAGTCTCCAGTTCCAACTCTCTGTGCCTGTATGGATGTTTCTGCTGCCACTGTCATTCTTTCTTACTCTTTAACTTATCTGTGACAGCAAGATAAGATTTGTTCCTGTATGAGACCTGGTTTGCTGTTTTATTGCTCTGTTCTTGTGGGAGCAGAACCTCACTGAATTTTTGAACTTAAAATGGACTAAACAGTAAGGGAACAGGTCTTATATAGTGAATTTAAGCCATGGGCTTTGTGCCATTTCACTAGAATTTTCAATGTAAGTATAATAAGACACCAGAAGACAAGTCAGTACCTACTACCTGTGTTTACTCCCACTGACTATGGCTGGGGCTTGATGATGCTTTTATGTTGACAGCCCTAGTGCTGACAAGACCAATTTAGCTAACTGATTTAAAAATTTTGCTTTTCTCACATATGTGTAGGATTTCTTTGATTCAGTACATGAAAATGTACCAGTTAGGCTGTTGCCTGCACTCAGCTGTGGCACCAAGGTAGCTATTGAGATACAAATGTCTTTTTGGTGTGGCAAGACTTGCCTTAACACAAGTAACAAGACTTTGGTTTGTTCTGATATATTTTGTGTTTTTCAAATAACAGAGTGGTACAGACCTTGATGAAGAAATGACTGAATTTTCTATTTAAATGTAATGAGAGTAATTTATGTTTTTGTCCTAAGATAAGATGTGTCTTTTTCTCCATACTCTAGGCAACAACCATAATTGAATTTGTAGATTCATTGTTTTTGAAGAGATTAAACATATGTATTTGTGTGTGTGTCTGCGCGTACACAAGCATGCATATGTACATGTTTAAGTATATACACTACATTAATAAATAAGCATGATTGAATGTGCATATCTGTTACATACTGAAAGTAACAACCCTGGATCTTTTTAAAAGAATTTGTGGGGACTCAGATCTGTTTAACTTGGTGACCAAATTTTCAAGCAGGCATCACTGAGTTGACAGAATTAGCAGGACTGCCAGAATATGTGAGCATCCTGCCTAGAAAACTTAAAATGCATGAGAAGAATGGCAAATCAAAGCACATAAGAGACAAACTGAAGACAAGTTCATCTCCTGGTCTCTTTTTTATCTTGGCTCCATGTTCTTCTCTTTCATGTTTGCTTGCCTTGCTCCACAGGTTGGTGCACTGTTATAATTAATTTGACTGAAGGGCTTTACTGCCAGCAGATCAAAATAATCTTTCTTTGTTTAAACTCCTCTCTTTCTCCTCTAGGGAAAGGATGAATGATTCAGGAAAATAAGAATCACCTGAGGAACACAAAACCAGCTAAACTGTAGGAACGAGGTGGACTCTGCCCTCAGGCTTTCTCATCTTTTAGGGTCTATGTAGACAGCTTGACTTCCCAAACAAGCACACCTCTCACTTTTTCCTTGCCTACTTACAGAAAACAAGTGATCATGCAAGAGAAAGAGGGCTACTCTGTCTTCTCTACTACTGGCTGAAATCACAGGACAATAAGGGGAGTGTGGACATGCCAAAATTTGAAAGTAATGCGGGTTGGTGCTGAAAATTAGGTTGAGAAAATTATTTAGATACCTAATCCCTTTGACATAAATTGTCATGATCTGGATCAGAGGTTACTATGTGCTGCAGTAAAGGTAAAGTTGAAGAAAAACAGGCATTACAATTTCTACATTGATCTTGTCTGATTATGTGAAGACAGGAACAGGTCCAATCTAGGTAACATTATTTATCTGTCATTCAGTGCAAAACCAGACTTGAACAGTCAACTGCAAGGAGTCATAAACAAGATCATGTGGGTTACCTGAGATTTTCCTGCAAAAATGCTACTTTTGTTCCACACAGAAAAAGCATGACGTTTAAAGGAGGCTGCAAGCTAACAGCTGCTGCTTAAGAGATAAAAATCCAATGTTTAAGCCACAAGTCTGGATCATGCAGAGAACGAATTTGAACTGAGATCCTTTGCAACCCAAGAGAATATCCTACTTATAATGCAGTTCTGGTCTGGCTTTCTGTATGGAGAAAATTGCAAAGCTTTTATTAGCTGCTGAGGCAGAACACATACTGCAAAGACTAAAAAAAACCACACACCAGGAAGATCCTTTCCAACATGAATATGAAGATTTTACTTTCAAATGCTTGGGAGAAGAGATGGAATCTATCTAATAAATCAAAACAACAGTATGAACTCTGAGCTTTGTCTCCCAGGAGCATGGAGACAGAGTTTTAGAATTTATTGTAGAAAATATGTCGTGGTTTAGGCCCAGTGCATAACTGAGTACCACAATGCCCCAGAAAAGGGCTAGTCAAAATAAGGACTGGGAGGGCTTCTCACCACTTAAACAGGTCACAGGCAAAAGACAGACTCATCATAAGGAGAAAAAAAAAAAACCAAAACAATTTTAATTTGTTACCAACATCAGAGTAGAACAATGGGAGATACAACCAGATCTTAAAATCAAAACCCCCACCCCTCCCTTCTTCCTGGGCTCAGCTTTTGTTCCTGGTTCCTTCACCTTTCCACTCCCCCTTTGCCTTGAGGCACAGGGAGATGAGAGTGGGGGTTTGCAGTTGGTCTTCCTGCCATGCCATGTGCTCACGAGGAGGAAAAAAAACACCTGAGCCCAGTGTCTCTCTCTGCTTCCACGTGGCCCCCTTTCCATAGGGGAAAAATTCCTCAAAAGTCCAATTTGGATCTGCCCACAGCTGCAATTTCCCTCACACACAAAACTGCTTCAGCCCAAGTCCACAAAACTCCTATCTGTGTCTGCCCATGGTCACAGTTCCCTCACACACGACCAGTCGACCCGGCTCTCGCCATGGGTTGTAAAGGGGAAACCTGGGTTCTGCATCCTCCTCCTCCCTCTCTTTTTTCTTTCCTTCAAACCGACCTTGGTGTTCTTCAGAGTTGTTCTCCTTGGGCCCCACTCCTTTCTCCGCTGCAGGTCTCTTCTGATGGTTATGGAGATCCCTGCTCTCTCTCTTTTTTTCAGGATGAAGCTGCAGCAGGGCTTAAGCTTCAGCTGCGGTTGGGGCTGGCCAAGCCCAGCCAGGCAAGGCCGGGGCTGCGCCACCTGCACCTGGGGCCGTGTTGGTCAGGGCCGGTGCCAGAGAGAGCGGAGGCATGCCCTGCACCCCCCTTAAATACATGAATTCGCAGGGGCGCTGTTTGGCTTGGCCCTGGTCAGAGGTGGGTCTGACAAAGGCAAAGGGGGAGCTTTTCAGGTAGCTTCTTAAAGGGCCCTGTCCATAGCCCTTCCCCTGTTACCAAAGACACAACCAAAAACCCCTCACAGAGAACCCAATACAAAAAATTTCTGGATTTGAATCTTTATTTCAATGTTTTAAGTTAAAGCCTCTGAAGAAGGTTCTAATATTGAAGTCTTTCCTTTCATTGGTATTTTCTTTTGCTTGTAAATTGTGCACTACTGAAATAGCATTCTGGAAGAGGATCTAAGAGACAGTAAAAAGCTGCACATTACAAAACACCGTCATGATATTTCTAAGTCAAATTCTTTTATCTTAAGTGTATATATTTCAAGCTCCAAGGATTGCTTTGTTTTCATTTTGATGAAAGTGAAAATGATAGGAAAAAATCCATTTGTGGACAGCCTTACACATATGCATTCCTAAGACTTCCTTACCACCTTAGCACCAATAAAACTGAGGAAGACAAGAGTTATAATGAAAATAAAAATGCTGCTGGTGAAATGTTTATCTTCTCAGATTCCTTGTTTACCAGGAGCTGAAGATATGGTTGATAGAACTGACCGGAATCTAGCTAGTTGGCCATTCACATTCACCTGAGATTTCATGGCTTCCACTTCAGTTCTCTGTCAGTGCTTGTTTGAACCTTAAAAAATGTCAAGCTGTGTAAAAACACAGCTCAGAGGCAGGGCCCTTGATGCTTGTAATTTTCAACTTGTCAAAGTAAATATGGTTTGTATTCTATTTATTTCCCAAAATCTGAGCAGACAACATTCATTCCTTTGGAAGGGGATATAAAGCAATTGGCCAAATGTTTGAGAGATATGTCTTTTGAGGGTACATAACTTTTATTTGTAGGGTTCCTCTCCTCATACTTTTTTCTCCCTTCTGTACCTAAATTGTATGGACTGATTCTCCTTTCTAATATTTTTACTCCCATATGTCTCCATTGCTGTAAATGAGGTGCTGCTACCAGCATCACCATGAGCTAAATGAGCCCAGAGGCTTTTCCCACTTTGTTGGTATAAGTGGGTTTAAACTACATTGCATTTCTTTGTTTGCATTTTCTTGCTTCCACAGAAACTTTTGCTTTTGAACTTGTCTTCATTTAATATTAAAACAGGCTGGGAATATGTTTAGTTTGATTACAGTACATTGGAAAACTTCAACAAAATCACTGGCCAGCTGAAGGAGTGTGATGCATTCCAAACATCTCTGCCACTGCTTTAAGTTTTCCAAAGTCAGCTTCCTGCACAGCAGGATCCAATACTATGGTACAATTTCCCACCTCCCTTCTTTCACTCCATATGTCTGTTTATG
This sequence comes from Mesitornis unicolor, assembly GCF_000695765.1. Lineage (NCBI taxonomy): Eukaryota > Metazoa > Chordata > Aves > Mesitornithiformes > Mesitornithidae > Mesitornis > Mesitornis unicolor. The sequence continues at coordinate 47,713 of NW_010194843.1, forward strand.
GTCTTTAGCTATAGAGTTTTACAAAATAGACAAGAACAAGAGTTTGGATTCAGCTGTAACGACACATCTGCCATTCTGGAACGATTTTCTTCTGGGCAAATACTGTATTCATGAGCTGGCAACAAGTATGTCTTCTCTTTTCCTTTTCCCAGTGCTGAGGGAGAAAGACACTCACTTTGCCAGTATATATGAAAGTCAGGCCTTTCCTAGTATAATACTATGGTGAGAAAATTATCCTGCATGGGAACTTAGTCCCACCTAGTTGAAGTTCTTCTACTTTATCTAAAATAATGACAGGTTTACACAGTAGAGGTTTCGTACTGAAGTCTTCCTGCCTCCCAGCAGAGCAAACCAGCTATTAGCCTATACTGTCACTTTCCCTTAGTGAATATGAAATCATTAGAAATTGTTCCACTTGATATAAAACACTTAAATGACTCTCAGATCAAAATAGGGAGAGAAAAAGAATCAATATCCCAATGCTGAATGCCCTCCTGGAAGGAAGTGAATTTAGTTTGAAATCCTGCTCTACTGGGAAACCTGCAGCAGAATCAGAAGCTGAACCTGAGTTTCTGAGGGCACAAACTGGTAGCCACAACAAAGTTCAGTTAACTTTATTTTACAGTCACCCTGTAGATAGGCTCATATCAGTGTGTGTTCCTGCCAGCAATTAAGTATCTCTGTGAAGACATTTAGTTCTGTAAGAAAAAATCATTTTTTTCTGAATTTTCTGGAGTAACATGTCTGTCCTGTAACTTATTATTGGTGGGAAAAGTCACAAGAGGTACCAAAAAAAAAATTAGTGGAGAACAAGGTGTTTGGGCAGGAAAAACTTTTTCTTATCGTAGTGATTATACTCTATTTACAGTACGGACAGCAGGCATTGAATGTACCATGTATTTAATTCGGCTGTGCAGCAGAGATCTTTGTAAATCAAATAGTTTATAGTCAAGCTGACATTATCATGAGTAAGAACTGATTGTCTTGGTTAGTTTAAGATTCTGGCTTTAAAGTCAACCATACATTTAATACTCATCAACAAAATTAATGAGCAAACACTGGTGGCCTCTGAAAGACAAGTAGCACTGGTTGGAGTTCTTTCAGAGAAGAATCCCATAAAAATAACACATAGTGTCTTCTTAACTGAAATAAGAGTAAGATCTGAAACCCTGAAAATTGAAATAATTTCATCTTTGAAGTTTAAAACCTTCAAAATCTTCATATTGATGTCGGGGCCCATATAGACAGGGCTGCATTGATGAAATACTCTTCTCTGAAGGAGAGATTTCAGGGCTGATCCAAACTGAAGACTATAAACTGGTCTTAGTCAAGTGCAATACCTAGGGGAATGACTCCATCCTTTCATAGACATATTTCCTTTCAACTCCTTCATCAACTGGGGGGGAAAAAAAAAAGAGATGAAGCACGAGTGTGTTATGAAGTAACCGCACCTACACTGCTTAATAAGCACTGTATTGTTTAATAATATGGTGCCTGGTAGTGCATACATTTGCTCCGATTTCCAATGAAAAGACAATGCTTTTTATTTGATTACCCAATGCAAAGTTCCAGACAAGTATTATGGACATAGATATGGTATTGATGGTATTGTATACTCTTGATCTTCAGTCCATTAGACACATAAACTAATACTATTCACTATTTTACTGGGAAGATGGGATACTTCTGCCATGCAGCTATGGTAGATGGCTATCCCTAGAAAGGGGATGTAACATCTGTGGTTTTGTGATCAGACCTTTTATCTGATTTGCCTTGTAGGCAAAGGTCTGTCCTTATCAATATGATGACACAGTCATAATAACACAGCTTTTTGGAAATAAAAAAACCCACGTTGTTTGTTTCTTTCATTTTCTCTAAGACTGCAAAAACATTGACCAGAAGGTCTAGGGACCTACTTTTTGGATTTTGCTTGTGGCTGAGCAGATAATGTGAATATTCTGCAAGGAGCTTAACATGAAAACAAACATTCTTCTGAATCTTGAAATCAGGGTGTAAGAATTTATTACCCTACATCTTGCTGGAGATTGATACTATTGTGACAGATCAAGCAGAAGAGAATTTGCACCTGTGCTTCAGCTGTTCAATTTGCAGTCTAGTGTCTTAACACAAACTCACACATTCATCAGCAGGTTAAGCTGAGATACCAGGCTGAAAATGGAGCAGCTGAAATGCAAACACATGCTCTCTTCCTGAAAACCCACTTTCTTCCTACTCTCAGCTCTGCCATACCATTTCAACAGTCCTGTCCAATTTCCACAATTTCTTACTGGCTTCCTGGTATTGGGGAAGTGGAGTTGAATGCAGTGCTTGAAAATGGCACTCCAATTGTACAGAGACATTATTTTTCTTTCAAATATTTGGAAAAAACTCCCTTCTCCCTTAATATCTACAAGTTACATTCTATCTGCTCAGCGTGGCAATCACTTCGTAAGTGATCAAATAAAAGAAAAATCTTCTTAAGCGACTGGTTTGGATCCCCTTCTCCACTACCCTGTGTTTTTTCAAGACGCAGTTTCAATTGAACCGAACTTCTTGGAGGGACGGGTGTCAAATCTGAAAAACGTCAGCACCTTGGTCAGTGCCATTCCGGCTGCCGGCTCATAATGTGGGACTGAACGACCGCAACTGATCTCTAGGCTGCCTTGACTAGGACCAGGCTTTCAAGGTAATCAAGATAGAAGTGTCCCAACAAAGCTGTTAACTGAATCTGCAGAACGTTGCTGACCTGGAAAAAACCCAGGTTGATTTTCAGGTGGGGTTGTCGAGCCCAATTTCCAAGATCCTGCACAATATATAGTACTCTTAGGAATACTTTTGTGGAATAGTAGAGAGAAAAAGGAGAGAACTGCAAAGAAAGAAAGGGTTGTATTCTTTTCTGCTGCAGGCTCCACAACTCCTTTTCATGGTTTACACAGCTGCTCTATCCCCTGATGCCTCCTCTCCACCCAGGAAGGGCCTTGAGAATATAAAATAATAATAGCAATAATATTAATAAGAGTTATATTATAAAATACACAGAGTTATACTCAGCCAATATTGTGGAGGAGTAGTCCTCAGTGGTAGGATGGTAAACAAGTCCCTCTCAAGACGTCAGCCATGGAAGAACGAGCAGGAGGGAGGAAGAAGAGCTGTCCTCACCAAACTCCCCAATTTATAGTGAATTTGATGATTATGGTAGGAATAGTATTAACTAGCCAGTCTGGGGGTCGACTCACCTAGATTTCTGCTCCCCCCAGCCTCTGCACATGTTTGTCTCAAGACCACTGAAGGCCTTGATCACTATGGCAACCTGCATATTGGGACTGACTAAAGTGTCTTATCGACTTTGTTCCCATGAAGTAGGGTGTTGTAGTCCTTACAACACTGCAGTTTTCCTCAACAGAAAACTGACCCTAAAATTCTGCCCAATAAACCAGGATACTCCTTTAAAGCTACTGTAAGATAATCTGATGGAAGAGGTCAGGCCTTTCCTATCCATCCTTAGAACACTCAAATCTCACTATAAATTTGGTATGTTGCAAACCTTTAGCAGACTCTCTCTGAAGTATACAATGAAACATACAATAAAAATTAAATGGACAGTAGCCAGGAAGTACAAAAGCAATCTGTCACTGTAAGTCACTTCCACACAATCCTAAAATGTTGCACACAAAAGGTGTACTATCAGTCAAAAGCAGAGGAGCTTGAATGTAAAAGCAGCCCTAAGCTTCTTTGTACTATGGGTCTTTAATTAGACCTAACAAATGAATATGAATCTGGAGGAGGAGAATTGGCAGGAGACTGCTGCTGACAACACTCATCACAATGAACAGTGGTGTTTTGACTATAGTGCAGATAAAAGCGAATATGAGTCCTTTGTTCCTATAAAAGGATGCAACATGTGTTACACAGACAAAAAAAAAAAATCAATGCCTGCGACTTCCAAGGCTCAATTTCTAGAGGGCACAAAGTACAAATGAAAGAGTTCATGGGAGACAATGATCCAACACTGAGCCCTAAGTCTGCTTTCTTTAGAATTAGAAAATGCTGTTTCAAAAAACAATACAGAAGAGCCCACACACAAAAATGAGGAGATACAAGAAAACATAAGAGGCTAGAAAGGATTAATATTAAATTGGTTCCAGTCGTACATTCAAGCCGATAATTTTTCCTGAAGACCTCATTCCCTGAAAGAAGGCTGATTTGGATTCAGTAACAGACTTTTTCTACATCAGGAAGAGAATGGGTGAGATGGAAGTTTTGAGAGCAGCTGGCTATAATTTAGCAGGAAGAGATAGTAACTAAAAACTGAGGCTTGATGACTTTGCTAGAAACTTGTGTGGCGACAGTGCACTTTGCCTTTTGAACTCTTTATTACTGGAAATCTTTAGAATAGAAAAGCTTGTAACCTGTGGTAGAACTTCAAATCCAGCTGGGGAGTTTTGTTTTAAAATATGAACCTAAATTAGCTAGAATGTATAGGCTTAATAGAAAATAATCATGACATGAGTTTCTCAAACTTTCACAATGCACTGCGATTTTTAATGACTGTAACAGTCTTCTGGCTTTAAGAATGTTTTGGTCAAGCTATTAACTCTGATGTCTTCTATAGCTGATCTGCTTTCTTCCAGATGAGCAAGGTGTTTTAACAGCAAGACTCTTTATCACCAGAATTTAAAATACTCAAACAAGTTCTTAACTGAAAGATCTTCGAAATAAAATATTTTCCTAAAAGTTTGGAAGATAGTGTCTTTAAAAGTTGTAGGAAAAATGTTTCTTAAAAGATGAAATTCTCACTCCCCAACAGATAGGTTTTAACCTGCTTGGGGTTTTTTTTGATGTGTGTGGTTTATTTTTTTGTTTTGTTGTGTTTGTTTGTTTGTTTATTTTTCTTTTTTTTCAGGGTAAAGGGAATATTATTTCTTCTATTCTGACTTCACAAATGTTTTTGGAAGGTACTGTGGAAATGGATGAAATTCACGGCTTGTTGTGAGTACAGAATTTATTTCTTGTACTTAGAAAAGTACAAGATCTGCTCAGTTCATCTCACTTCAGCCTGGATGACTGAGACAACTCTTACTCAGAATGCCTACTTCAAGACTTTTGGATCCCAATTTAGTCACAGACCAAAGAAAAAACCTGACTTCAATGATTTTTAGAACACACCAGGGCCCTAGGAAGTATGCGAAGATTTAAAAAAAAACCAAAGCCACAGTAAAAGTGAGTACTGCTTTTGTGCATCTTCAAAGTGATTTGGTCCCAGATAGAGAAAGACTTGAGTTGTTACTCTTTTCTTTTTACTTAAATGAACTCAGTCCTCCTGCTGACCATCTCACAGAGCTTCATGCCTGCTGTGAAATGTTAAAAGAAGAGGGAAGGAAGGGATTGAGCATTTAAAAAATGCAGAAGTTACAGACTGCTGTGGGAACTGGTTTGCAGCTCCAAGTGCAAAAGCCATGGGCTTAGCAAAAGTCAGCAGTGGTCAGGAAGCAGCCAGTCAGCTCTCTTTGAAGGCCTGTGATTGACAAGACTTCTCTTTCAGAAGAGGGATGTGATGGAAAGACAAAGAGAGCAAGAGACAGAGAAATGGAGGTAGTAGGATAGATCTGGAGAGGCCTGAAGGCAGAGCAGGTCTGTGTGGGCAGCTCTCTCCTGAGTTATCTGACTGGAGACAGGAACACGAATGTTAGGAAAAGTCTCTTGAGGAAATATTTGTTGAGGGGGAATGCAAAAAACGAAGATTTTAGCTATTTTTTTCTGCCTATGTATATAAAATTGACAGAGAAAAGTGTTCAGGCAGTGCTGACAAAGCTGTAGGCCTCAAGGAAAAACTAAACTTAAAAATTTTTTATATGATACTGGGAGTAAAAATTCCTATATCTAAATATACTGTGATACAGTATACACTTGGTTGTGCAACTCGTTTTTGTTCTCTGGATTAATTAAGCCTATTTGCTGCCTCTGGATACTGCACCATAGGCTGTGGTCCTGTGGGTCCACGATGAAGACATTAGTCTGTCTCCATTGAGTTTCTGAGACCCTGGAGGTGCATTTAGCTCTTCAAGTGTGCTTTGTGTGTCTTCACATACTTCTGTCCTCCTGTGAGTTAAAAGGCTTGCTGAAATAAGCTGGTAGCAAAAGAATGCTACCCTTCTGTGCTCATCTTTGACAGAAATGAAGAAAACTATGATTAAAACCCATCTAAATTTTTTCAGCTATTTCACCACATTTTAATGGAAAAAATCTATAGGAAAGCTTCTTCACAAACCTGAAAAGCTGGATGGAAATTGCTTTAGAGAGCTGATAAAAATAGGGTTTGTAAAAAGACAACCACACAAGAACAAGTGCCAAGGTAGAGAGAAACCTCTTACAGCTGTGAGTGGGGTCTTTTGAGAAGAGATAGGTCAAATCATAAAAATTAGATTCAGATCTCATATGAGACCCAGTCCTCTTGAGGTATTCTTAAAGTCCAAGCTTATTTCTGGCTGCAGTATCATCCTCTTCAGCACCAGTAGAAGGAGAGAAGCAGGATTGCACCACAGCACATTGGACAAGGTGATGCCACCCCCTGAGATGAGAGAGTAAAGTCAATGGGTCGTGGGCAGTGACAGAGCAGCACTGCCCAGCAGCCACACAAATGCGAGGCAAATTATGCTGCCCACTCTTCTCCAAAGCAAAAGGCAAGGTAAGTTGGGATGTAGGTTTTATTTGTCAGGTATGTGGCCGAGGGGGAAAAAAGCCTGGAGATTATGAGGGAATTACAAAATTCCACAGCTATTGTGTCTTTCACAGCAAAAAAAAAGCAGCAGCAACAAAAAAAGAAATTATTCTGAATTACGGTCACTCCCTCTCTTTTGCTGCCCAGCAGTGGTGCTCAGTGAGAAAATAAGATCTCTCTGTAACCATTTTCTGCCTCAAAATGAGAAGGTAGCTCAGAGTGCTTCAAATATTGTTGCTGCCTTACAACAGCAAGTAGCATTCCACTGTACTCATTTATAACCAATGGGAGGAAGCAAGGAGATAAGAACAAGCTCTTATTTTATTGCCCTTTGCAATCTGATTAATCTAATTTGGTCAGAGGGATGCTAAGAAAGAAAACAGCAAATCTTTGTAGTCCATTCTCACTTTTCATTACGAGTGCCTAATTAATGTTAATGAACTAATTTTCAGACAGCTTTCTGAAGTAAAGTGTTTTTGCACCTGACCTGCCCACACTGAGAAAGGGAGGGGTAAAATTACTAAATACTATAGGTCTTTTACTTTAGTCATTTATATATATCTATTATTCATTTTGCAGGCAGCTAAAAAGATTCAGCAATTAAGTCTTTGTCAAAAATTATGGAAATTGAAATAATGGAAAGTAAAAGAGAGTGCTGTCCCCTGGTCCTTTAAACACAAGAAGAAACCTTATCTAACTATCCATCATATGCATTCCTCAGTCCAGTTTCAGAAAGTAAAAGTAGAGGTTTTTTTTTTTAATTTTAAATTTTTTATTACTACTATATTCTGCATTATAGGGACACTAATAAATTAATGTGGATTGAAATATTAGCATTTTAGAAATAAGTCTACACTGCAAAATTTGCTAGATTTAGTGTAGCAAACATGTAGCACAAAATGTTAATTTGTTCTCATGCTTTTTGGGTACTGCTGATATATACATACACATACACACACACATATATATGTATTTATAAAATATATACATACTTGAATGTTGGAATGTAGGGGTGACATTGATTGAATGTATATCTTCCCTCTTATATATTGTACATCCCTCGGTTAAGATAAGAATGCACAAAATACCATGCACGATTGGCTTGAATTAATAATAAACTAGTCCACAGACATGACAGTTAAGGAATTTTAAACTAATGAAAATAATTAATAACTTCAAAAACCCACAGTAAACATATCCCATTAATTAACAGAATATGCCAAGAGTTCTTATATAACTACAAAGCTCTGGAGATATAATGCAATTTCATGCTAGCTTTTCTTGTACTGCTTATTGCTTTAAAGTAACTGTATCACTGAATGTATTTAAGAGAGCAATTGCTCTTGGGGATGTAAAAATCCTTAGATGTTTGCATCTAAATAAACTGGCAGCCCCATTAAAACAAAGATAAAGGAACATTATCAAACAAGTGGTAATTAGAGTACTGGTTCTTTCTGCATGAACAAAAACCCCAAAAAGTATTAATTAGTGATTAATATCACCTGAGATTAGTCTGAGATGATATTAAATTTAAGAGCTCGAATTCATGTTATATAGTATATATTTTGCCAATTAAACAGCTTAGACTGGTACAAGAATTTATGGACAGACACTATAATGATTTTGCACCAGTGAAATGTAGGTTTGTGTATTTTAAACCATTGGGCTACATTTTATTGCTTTTCTTATTAGAGAATTAGAATAAAACAGTTTAGTTTAAATCCAAAATGATTATTAGGCCTCATTTTGCTCTTGTTTAGGCTCAGCCATGGAAAAACAGCAAGTTCACGAGGACTTATTAAGTCTCAGGAACTTCACAGTGTTTCCTTTCCACACCAATGCAGGCTGGTGGTGCACAGTGCCCTGGCTGTGGGAGCTGTGTACATCTCTCAAATTTCTGGAAGTTGTTCTTGAAATCAGAGTAATCTTGTTTGCTTCCTACTACTTGTTAAAATATTTTCCTTTAGATTTTCATGGCAAAAACATTAGATGTAGAAGTGATCACTTTTTGGAAAAAAAAATTAAATTATTTTATTTGCATACCATTCCATGTTCTCCAAACTCATAAAACAACTGTTGAAGACTGGGGGTGGCATGAGGGAATTATCTAAGCTGGCAGTGGCATCTCATGCTGATAGTCACGTTTTTGTGGTGCTAGTAATTCTTATTAGCAGTAGATGAACTATGAACATTTTCCCAGTTTGAGCATTCCAGTACTTTGATCAGGGAAACAAATCCTGTGAAGCATCTGCAGTGGTTTCTGCTGATCCCCAGTGCTTCCTTTGTCCAACCTGGATGGTCTGACCGACCATCTCCTCTCACAGCTTCTGGATATCCTTCTATTGGCCTTGTCTGGAGCCAGGGAAAGGAGGAACATGAAAACAAACAACGGCCAGGTCAGAAACACCCAACTGGTGAATGGTGGCAGCTCTGCTTGCTGCAGGCAGCTTTGGATAAAGGGTTGCAGAGAAGGCAACCATTTGGCTCCATGACTGGGTTTATTTAATCTACATTTTTCTTCAACTCTGTCATTACCACAACAATGGTCCCTGGCTGCCTGATCTCCAGGCACTGATCCAGGGACTGTATTTGCTGTTTGAGTCACAGACTGCCTGTAAAGCTTAAGACAGCAGTAACCTCAAGACCAGGATGTTGTCCAACCGATGGAGGAAAATGGAAATCCATGTTATGCATGTGTGGATTATTTTCTCGCTGAAACAGCGTTGCACAAAAAAACTGAAGCTTGGTGCATTTAATTTTGTCTGACAATCCTTGAAGTTTGTTCAGTCAAAGGAGCTCTGAAGCAGTTCAGCTGATATCTTAATCTCTCCTACTTAGGCAGCAGTTGCTGTTCGTGAGCAGTACTGCAATAAAGCAATTGTAAAGGCTGTCCTGGCTCTGTGCTAAAATAGAAAAGAGACCAGCTAAATTGTAAAGTACAGATTTTGTGACTAATAAAAAGGAGTCTTTGCATAGAAGTCATAACTGCTCCTGATTTGTAGAGAAGACATGAGCATGTGAACCTGTTTGTGCCAGAAACTGCCAATAAAGTGTTACAGAAAGGCTACCCACCATGGCCAACACATGGTGGAAAGGCAGTGTCACCTTGTGCCATGATCTCCTTGAAGGAAAAGCACTGCTGGCCGTGCACACACGCCTCTCACTCCTGTTGGCATTTCTGAGCTCCTAACATGGACTCGGGATGCTTCAAGAGGGCATGGGGCCATGCAGACAGATGGGCAGGAGGATCGACACGCCAGACAAATGGAATGTGTTTCAGAGTTTGAGTAACTGTGCCTCAATACTCATTCAGGGATGTCAGTACAGCAGTTTGGGCTGGATGCCCACGCTTGAGATCAAAGGGATACCCTATAGCCTTACCACTGCAGCATGGGGTGTGATGAATTAGGCACTTAGCATTTATATGGTGTTTATATGGTCAAAACACTGTCCCGACATTACCTAATTAAACAGTGCAACACTATTTCAGAGAGAAGTATGGCCTTCACTTCACCAATGGGAAAACAGATGGGAAAAAATATATGTTTTGGCCATCAGCAGCAGAATCAGGATTCTGCCAGGATCTCCCAGCTTCCTGCACAGTGCTTATTTCTTTAAGCTCATCTACGCAAAAGGCAGGATGTGCTAGTCTGTAGTTGCCGAAGGGGAAATTTTGTTTCTAGGGACTTGTTTCTTTGCAACTTGATTTCTACTGCCTGTAAGAAACACTTATTGATATCAGTGAAAGACAAAAATTTTCCCTGAATTCTCTGGCCATACTCCCATCCATGCCTTCTGCAGTGCACAGGTTTGTGTTTGATTACCATGTAACAAAGGCACTGATTTTCACTCATGCTTAGTGTACAGAAAATGCTAGGATGCTTTTCTAAGCATTTCTGCTTCTCTGGCACTGCAGTGCAAAGCAACTCAGTCAGCTTTCATGTCATTTGGTTACAGTACCTACAGACAGACATGAAAGCAATTTTTAATGGAAACATTTGTTTTTTGTGGGGAATTTTGGACCCAGAAGTGCAGTCTCCCTGTTGGGTTCTTTTTCATCAAGATGGTTGGCCAAGCTGATGGAACCACATCACGCTGCAAAACTGGGAGCTGCAGGGAGGGAGTCTCTGCTGCCACAAAGTTGTTTGTTTGCTGTCACTGCTAGAGCTATGCTGATGGCACCGCAGCTGAGGACCTGGCGTGTGCTAGGATGGAGCTACATGGAGTTAGACTGGGATGGAAAGCATCCCAGGACTGCCCCGGGTTCCTCTGGTGTCCTCTTCACAACCTCTCTGCTGGCCCCAGGAACAACTGAAGTTTTTACAGAATAGATGTATCTATGTATTGCTCCACCTCCTTGGGAATGTCTTGTAACTCAGCACTCCTTAAGAAGAAAGAATTTGGGGGAAATTTCTGTCACTCTGGTATTTCAGCACAAGAAGGCAGTTGTGGGAGAGAAAGGGCCCAAACTTTTTAGAAACTACTCCTTCCACCCACAGACTCCTTCCTGTGGAGTAAATAGGCAAAGACTGATCCTTAATGTGGGAGATAATGATCAATATTTAGCTAGGAGGATTGACGAACATTATATTTATTATGTAAGTCTATAAAGGCACTTCAGTCCCTGTATTTAACTTATCACTTTTAATACAGCAGGCATAAACTCTGTTCTTTTCTATAATAGACAAACTATAATGTTCTTTGCTTTCATGCTGCTTCATTTTCAAACACAGCACATGTAAACAAATTTAGCAATAAATTATGCATAAGTGTAATAGCAACAAATATTTCAGGGAGCTAACTGGCAAGTTTATTCTGTGAATATGAATGATAAATAATTGCTTTATTTGCTTAAACTAGCTTGAATGTATATTTAAAATGCTTGGCATTCCAAACCCTTTCAAGTCAATGATAAAATTCTGCACTGTATGAGTGGGGCTCAGATTTTGTCCATGGATAGGATAAATTAGCCATTATTTTAATTTTTATGACCTGAATGAGTTAATGGTAATTGATCTTCCCTAAAGCTTTTCACTGATTCACCTTCCTCGTGATACGTCTTATGATGATGAGAAGTTGTTTAGAATTTTCTGCTGTGAGGTCCAGCAAAAGACTGCTGCATCCAGTGTTTGACTAGTAATTTCTCAGCATTATGTAATGCAAATCCCTGTACAAATAATATTTTTTTTTCTGAGAGACTCCTTAAGGTTTAATTACCCACAGCGTAACCACTAGAACACTCAAAAAAAGGCAATCTTTATTTCCTATAAGAAACCATTTGTCCCTTCTCCCTCTCTCATCCACAACAGACATCTGTGGATGGACTGTAGAGGCATCACAAAGTGCTGCTGCAGAATGGGTCTGTAATAGGGATTTGTTTGCTGTCTTCCATCCTGAGATTTGCACCTCGCTCAGCTGGAAAAGGCAGGCTGCTGTTCAAGGCCTCACGTACGCCCTGGGCTGGGGAACAGCCAGTGGTCCATCTTTTGCTGCTAGCGCAATCTATGAGCAACTTAACTCTCTATTGCACTAAAGGTCAGCAGCCACATTATCAAAGCTGAGCAGACTCTCAGCCCGAGGCCCAGGTTTTATTCCACGTTTCCAACACACAGAGGCTGTGCAATGCTATCAAGGAAAGCATCATCCATACAAACCCTTTTCCTTCCCCAAACAGAACTTTCCTTTCAATGAAGTGCTAATGCAGGTACACAGCAACTGACCCACTGTTACTCATGACAGCAATACAAATTCCCTGTTTATGAGCTGATTATCTAATACGGAAGCTTAAAGGGCCATCTCAGCTCACTGAATAACCATAATTTCTTGGAAGTGAGTGAATTGACATCAATATCTCTCCCAGAAAATGAAAGACTGAAGGCATAGCTGAGGGGAAAAAATAAAAGGTTATTGTGGTCTTTCAGTACAAGCCACTGGGAATGATTCTTCCTGTACAAGACCACAATCATTTTGTTAGTGGATACTTTAAACAGTTAATAATGAAATGTATAGGACCTGCAGCTGCAGGCTTCCTTCACTAAAAATAATAAGGATATTGTGACTCTTCCTTTACCGCAGGAGGAAAAGTCATATGGTTCAACATGAATGAAGGTCACAAAAATATGCTTGTCTGTTTGAGGCATGGAAGTACTTTATGAATGAGTTTAAGGTTGGAAGAGAAATGGTCTCACAGCAGCAGACTGAACAAGTGTCAGACATGCATAGAGGAGTGGCATTTTCTAAAAGCCATGCTACAGCAGATAAGAAACACCTTCCAAAATTATCCATGAGGTAAATATCATAAATAGTCAAATATGAAAGTTTCACTAATGTTAACTGGTGAAATGAAAGTTTCTGACCAAATATATCTTTGCCTTCATACTGGTGAAATCTAGGTAATGATCCAGCACAGCAGTTCCTCTTTCCATTTTATGTCTTTCATAGCTGGGAAAAAATAGCACAATATTTTTCCAGCACCTCTGAGCCTCTGAAGGCTTCGTTTTATTCCAGCACTGAATAAAGCAGCCTTTCACAACAGGAAAAAATGAACTTACTGTACTAGGGAAGTTACTGTTCCTCTATTCTTTGCACTGAAGAGGCCACACATCGAACACTGTGTTCAGTTTTGGGCCCCTCAGTTCAAGAAAGATATTGAGACACTGAAGTGTGTCCAAAGAAGAGCAACAAAGCTGGTGAAGGGGCTAGAGAACAAGTCCTGTGAGGAGTGGCTGAGGGACCTGGGGTTATTTAGCCTGGAAAAGAGGATGCTGAGAGGAGACCTTATCACTCTCTACAACTACCTGAAAGGAAGTTGTAGAAAGGTAGATGTTGTTCTGTCCTCACAAGTAACAAGCAATAGGATGAGACAAAACAGTTTCAAGTTGCACCAAGGGAAGCTTAAACTGGATATTAGGAAAAATTTCTTTACTGAAAGGGTTGTGAAGCAGTGGAACAGGCCTCCCAAGGAAGTGGCGGAGTCACCATCCCTGGAGGCTTTTAAAAGACATCTAGATGTGCCACTACATACTTTAGTGGTGGACTTGGTAGTGTTAGGTTTACAGTTGGACTCGATGATCTTAAAGATCTTTTCCAATATAAATGATTCTATGAAGAATGCAGATTTGCTAGTGGGTGTTGTATCACAGTCTCAAGGCCAAAAGTAACAGGATAGATTAATAGCAAAATAACTCATATTGTCTAGGCCAAAGCAAACTGCAAGCTAACTGGCACATTTTGAATGCAAAACATTTGCTAAATCTAGATTTACATACTTGTTTTTGCTGCTTACTTCTGGGAGTTAATGACTACACCCAACCTAAATCAAATATTTATTGTATTCTTGCTTTGCAAATGATTCACCACTGATAAAAATTATCAAAGCTGAGTAAAATTAAGTAGCAGTTTGTTACTGCAGCTATTTATCAAGAGAAGAGGTATAGATTGATAACTTTAGAACTGCACCTATAATTTGAAATTGAAAAAAAGAAGGAAGTTACTCAAGGTCATGGACAAAACAATTTTTACACCATCAGGCCTTCAAATTACCAGAATTCCTCCTGCCCTTAAAGAACCCTAAGCAGAAAGACATGAATATTGCCAGAGACACAACAGTGCCTGATGAGCTCTAATGCCTGTAATGCATTTGAACCACAGAATGTACTTTAAAAAGATACTGGATCCTGATTTGGAGACTCACAGAAGTGGAAACCATCTTATATCTGCAGCAGCTCCATGACTATTGAAACCAAAGCTAGCATGCTGAACAAGTGAAAAATTCATAGATCATTTCTTTTTTATGATATCAGAAGTCAAAGGCATATCAAACATCTGAAATAATCTGCAGTGGTTTCAGAAAAAAACAGGAAGAAGAGAGTAGATGTCTGTGCACTGTTGTGCAGGATCTAGTTCTGATAAATCATTATTGAGAACTGCCCAAGGGCACCAGATTGTAAGCTGACCCAATGAAACAAAATGTAGTTATCTCTGTGACTTGAAATGACTTTGAAATTTGGGATAATAATATCTCAGATCCTTAATATAACATGGAATTTCTACAGATATCCAAGGCTGGGTTTTTACATATCTGCATGTACACCATTGCCCTAATAATTTATTTCTAGTTCATCAGAAGAGAATATTGACACTTTTAAGGCAATATAAGTGTTAAACTAGAATCAGACAAGACAGATCAAGAAACAAAATCCCATGACTTCCCTTAAGATTTTAACGGACCCAAGAGGTAACTCATTTAGCTCCAGACCAGTTTGCCATAGGAAATGGCATTGTTGCAGGCACAGCTTTTTCAGGTTGTACTGGGTTTTCTGTGAGGGGGTTTTCGGTTGTGTCTCTGGTAATGGGGGAAGGGCTATGGACATGGCCCTCTAAGAAGCTACCTGAAAAGCTCCCCCTTTGCCTTTGTCAGACCCACCTCTGACCAGGGCCAAGCCAATCAGCGCCCCTGCGAATTCATGTATTTAAGAGGGGTGCAGGGCATGCCTCGCTCTCTCTGGTACCGGCCCTGACCAACACGGCCCCAGGTGCGGGTGGCACAACCCTGGCCTTGCCTGGCTGGGCTTGGCCGGCCCCAACCGCAGCTGAAGCTTAAGCCCTGCTGCAGCTTCATCCTGAAAAAAAGAGAGAGAGCTGGGATCTCCACAACCATCGGAGGAGACCTGCAGCGGAGAAAGGAGTGGGGCCCAAGGAGAACAACTCTGAAGAACACCAAGGTCAGTTTGAAGGAAAGAAAAAAGAGAGGGAGGAGGAGGAGGATGCAGAACCAGGTTTCCCCTTTGCAATCTGTGGCAACTGGTCATGTGTGAGGGAACTGTGACCATGGGCAGACCCAGATAGGAGTTTTGTGGACTTGGGCTGAAGCAGTTTCATGTATGAGGGAAATTCCAGCTGTGGGCAGACCCAAATTGGACTTTTGAGGACTTTTTCCCCTATAGAAAGGGGGCCACATGGAAACAGAGAGAGACACTGGGCTGAGGGTTTTTTCCCTACTCCTAAGAAAGCACGTGATGTGGTGGGAAGACTGACTGCAAACGCTCACTCCCATCCCCCTGCGCCTCAAGGCAAAGGGGGAGTGGAAAGGTGAAGAAACCGGGAACAAAAGTTGAGCCCAGGAAGAAGGGAGGGGTGGGGGGAAGGTGTTTTGATTTTAAGATCTGGTTGTATCTCCCGTTGTTCTACTCTGATGTTGGTAACAAATTAAAATTGTTTGGGTCTTCTTTTTTTCTCCTTATGATGAGTCTGTCTTTTGCCTGTGACCTGTTTAAGTGGTGAGAAGCCCTCCTAGTCCTTATTTTGACTAGCCCTTTTCTGGGGCATTGTGGTACTCAGTTATGCACTGGGCCTAAACCACGAGACAGGGATGTGCTGGGAAAGAACACGTCACATTAAAGCATATCAGTTTCCATTTCTCTTGTTGCATGCTAGAGGAAAAACTTTTTAATCAAGTGTTTCACAGCTGTTTTGACAGACAAGGGAGGGAAGAAAATGTTTGGCTAAAAAACAGAGAGCCGACGAATAAAAACCCCTACTGTTAGGCATGGAAATCTCAGGTTTGATTTCCTCAGCTTGATCAGCTAGAACCTCTACCATATTCACCTTGCAGGTAGGAAGGTGAAAGGCTTCAGCATCCTACTTACTCTGGGATCAGCCCCCAAATTTTCATTCTCAGTTCTCCTACTGAACCGAAGAAACATTCCCAACATGGAAATGCTTTTTAGATTGGTAGATTTCCACTAAAATTACACTTTTGAACAGGTATTGTGCTGCAGCAGAAGCATTTGCTAAAGTGTTTTCAGTGAACACCACTGATTAGCTGGCAAAATACCAAGCTTGCTTTTTAAGAAAGGAACGTACTGATTAAAGTGTAATTTTATTGTTTAAAAAACAGGTTTTATTTTTCTCCAAAGAAGTCTTGCATGCTGAATTTCAGTCCCTACCCTGCTGAAGTTGTAAACTGGGCAGTCAAGTGATAGCTTTCTGGTAGTTATCATATCATTTCACTTCTTTCTGAAGGATAAGAGTAAAGCTGAGGCTTTCAGATAATGTTTCAATTATCTGTAACTGAGACAAGGGAGCTGTGGCAACAGTTGGCAAAGGAAGGAAATAATTTGCTTCAGGGATTGCTGGTAGTCAGGATATTCAAGTGTCTTATTCTTCAGAGGAACAGGAAGAATTCCTCCTACTGCAGAACAGTTTCATGTCCACTACCTTAATGATATTCCTTTGTTTTTCATCAGCTCTAAGCTATGCAGTGGCCATTAGCTCAGTCTGGGAGCATAAGCAGGTGAATGTAAAGTTACTTAGAGCAGCTTTTAAGATGAGAGATGTTCCACTCTAACTGTGAGTGCTTGAAAGTCCCATAGAGGCTCTTTAAAAGAACCTTAACCATTCCTCTTATTTTTAAAATGAAAAGACAAAACAATTCTTTCTGAGGTGACTGTAGGAAAAATCAAGGCAGGCAGAGTTAATTCTGTGAAAGCCCAGGAAATCATTTCCCTGCATAAACTAAGAGGAAAATAGTTTTGAAACCAAAACTTTCTGTCAGAGAGCTCCACCTGTATCTAGGACACTTGTTTGTCACTAAGGCTTAGTGCAGCCTGGTATCTTCTGCCATGACCAGAAAAAAAAATCAGCATAGAGACAGCAAAATAATTTAAATTTTATTCTAGAACTGCATGCTTGGCATAGGCCCTCCCTTCCCTCAAAACCTTACTACTCCTTTTCTCTTTTTGTAGACTCTGCTCTGAATCCTAGCCTAGAAATCCAACAGATAGAAAGAAGAAGAGCCCTCACAAGTTTCCCCAACTGCCCTCCTACACTACCAATCTTCCTGCCCCCCTGACAGCACCCCAGCCTCTCAGTGCACTCCTTGCTCATTTTGTGGCAGTTGCTTTGTGCCAGCAGCTGGTTCCTCACCTGAGGGCAGGAATGAACGGCTTCTGGCTTCAGGTGAGCTGACACAATCCCACATCACTCTGCTGAAGAGGGAAGATATTATTAGCTCATTTTATAGGTGAAGAACAGCTTCAGGGGCTTAAACTCAGATGCCCCAAAGTACTTTTGCACACAGTGTAGTGAGATGCTTTGCACTTTTAGGGATCTGAGCTTAGTCATTTGTGAAAGATTGTTATGCTGTTATGTGACAAAAGAGAAGATGGGTCTCTTCTTCCTGCCCAGGAGGCTTTTTTAAATCACTTGAGTGCTTTCTTGCACGCTTCTCATCTTAGGTTGACTATAAGATTAAGGAATACAGAAAAAGTGCATGTGTTCAATGAAATTGCAAAAATAGCATTTTCTGCTATAAATGAGGAGAAATGGGTTTTAAATAAGAGTTGCTTTGCATGTTATGAGTAGCCTGAGGAAATTAGCTGTTTCAGGAGGAATCAGGGTTATGCAAAGTCAGAATGAATCTGAAAGTCCCAATGCCAGTCATTTTTTTCCAACTTAAACAGTGTTGCAAAAGATACACCTCACAGAGAGAGGAGTGAGTCAGGGAACTACACACTTCATCCATGGAGAGAAACTATGCAACCATTTGAAGGTCACTACTTATTAGACCAATTGACTGAACATTAAATCAGCAGGGTGTTAATATCCAAGGATTTTGGCTCCAGTCCTATAAAGCCCTTATGCCAAATCCAGGTAGGTTTTCTGTATCTGGAACTGGCTTTCTGTTATTTCTTTTCAAGGAACCTGAAAGTGTGAAGGACTTTGCTGAGTTGACACTTTCTTTCTGTAATCTGTTTTTTATAGAAGTTCTTATCAAAGGCATTTCCAGGGTGCTTCCTTCAAAAAGACTTGTCAGGTCCTCCACAGGTACATTCACTCCCATCTTGGAGATCAGCTCTATGAACAGGCTGCCAGACAGCTTCAGTCTGAAGACACTACTCCCCAGATTCCACTCCTTAATTTAAAAAACAACCAGCCAACCAACCAACCAACCACAAGACAGACAATTTGATGTATCAGACAGAAGTAATATACACTGCTTGACTCAGGGCTGGCTCTCTGTCTTGTAGGAGAGCAAAAAGGTCCAATGTGTCCTTTTTAGTGCTGTTCACTGCGTGGAGCTCTGGAAAGGGGAGCTTCAACCATTCAGCCCTGATGCTTGTTGCTCTGTGTCCAAATAACTGAGAGAGATGGAAATGACAACACTTGTGTAAGGTGACATGTGAGAGAAACATGACCAGAGCTGAGACACCTGGCTGTCATTTTGGTGTCTGGAAGCATTTGCTGCATTTGTCCAGTGCCAGTTAGAAAGTGGGATAAAGAATGATGTGAAACTTGCTAGATTATTTTCTTGTTTCTGGCTAGTTTGTTGGTTTGGTTTTTTTTGTTTTTTTTTTCCTTTCTCTAGCTACTAATGTGTTAAAGCTTGTCAGCAACCTGTGTATGTGGCCAGACATGGCACAAAGCCAGGAGGGCTGTAGCCTGGATTCTGAGCTACCATCAAAGTCCAGAATGTGAGATGAGATCTGGACTCCTTCAACAAGATAATACCATCAAGCACAGTTCTAATTTTTGTTGCATTTTGGTAACTTCAGCTGCCAAAACCACAGTTCTTTCTCCTTTACTTCCTCCATTACAAAAGCTACCTGGACAAGCTTATCCCAACAGTTGCCCTACCAATGGGTTTTCCAAACCTGTAGGACTCTTACAATAAGACTGGCCATCATCCTCGTACATCCTGGCTCTCTTCTGTAGCTGTCAGAAACTGTAGCTGTTATTGTGGTTCTGCTACTATTAGTACTTTTCTTGTGATACCACTTGAAAGATCCCACCACTCCCTCATGGATCTGCTGCCCTGGGCTCTGATCACACACTGAATGACAGTTGCTGTCCTAAAGCACTTATGATCTACGTAGATGAGACATGCAAGAGGGTAGAAGAAAAACTCTTAATTTGACAGAGGAACCATACAGTAAAATCGGCATTTAAAGATGTTCAGTGCTTTACCAAATCATCCAAAGAGTTTAGGTCTCTTTTTTTTTGAAAAAACAAGGAGGCAAATTTTTCAAAGGCTTCTGAGATGATAAATATATATGTACACGTCTTAAGTAGAGCCCATGAAATCACAACTGGCTGTGATTTCTTAAAAACTAAACTGAAGTTGTCTAAGGACTAGACAGGGAAATACCAACAGAAATTAATCATGTTTCCCAAGTCTTTGCCTGATGTTTTCTTTGCTTTGATGGTAAATTATTACAGCAACAACATCTTCGCTTAATGGAAAAAAAATTACTTTCAGTTATTCATCTCTGATAGTTTTCATTTTGGTATTTTTACCAGAGGAAAGAGAAAGTAGCAATTTGATCTCATGAGAAGTACAGTATTTGCAATGTGAAATTTTGTAGGTTTTTTCCATGTCATCCTAGTATTTAATAACACTTTGGCACACAGGCATTCACTTTGGCTCAACTTCAGATATGAGCTGCAGTTCAGGCATAATATAGTCTCCAACTGTGATAATTTCAACTCCTGTAAAAATAAATAAATAAATAAATAAATAAAGATATATATAAAAGGTTATTTTTAGGTATCCACTTGCCTCTACAATCGCTCTTGTTGTCAACTATTCCAGGACATGACTGGCCAGGTGTCTGCAAACATTTTACTGCCTGTCAGGCTAACTTGGTTTCACCATCTCAGGAGAACAGCTTGAATTCTAATGAAGAGTAATAGGGACACATTGAAAATGCCTGCAGAATAGAGGATAAGACTTCTACAGGTAAACAAGTTAGGTTTTGTCTTTGGTGGACCTAATTAACTGGAGTGAAAAAATCAGAACAAATAAGTAAATAAATAAATAAATAAACTAACCCTCCAAAACCCAGGAGCAGATTGTTACATTAGCATGAATATTTCATATCTGATCTGAGGATGCCCACACAGAATTTTATTTTGATCTGGGATTTGGTGGTTGCCTTAAGTAGAAAGAAAAAAACACCCAGAAATTCTGCAAGGTCTTAGTTACGTGTCTCTGTTCCCAGTATTTCAGGCAGGGACTGGTACCTCTTGCACATTTAGACCAGCTCTGTGTGATCTGGATTGGAAAAACAACTGGAGAAAAAGAAAAAGCCATTTCCATTTGGACAAAAAGGCTAAAATAAGATCAAGCAAAGCTCAGCCCTGTCAAGTGTTATCAATAATAAGAGAACCTGACAGCATTTGGCTTAAACTTGTCCATTTTGGGCAAGGATAGTCCATTGTTTTAACAGTTCTGAAAGGGAGAAAATGGCATACACGATCCTCAAAGGGCTGCACCACAGCTCCTGTGCCAGTCATATGCCAGCATACATTAGGTTTCCTTTTCTGCTGGGAAACTGCTGTCAGTCTGATGGCTCAGTGAACTGATGTTTACAACATTAATAGTGCTTCCAGGGACCTGGAAGGCTGAAGGACTTTGTTGCATGTGATGATTTGGGGAATGGAGTGGAGGTTAATGATCAGCTGGGTTTGGATCAAATGGTTTGGTGGTAGCACTTTGGCTGTCAGGCTCCTTTCACTGTCCCAACACTTGCAGTTCAATTAGAGTCAAGTGGAGTTAATTCACCTTCGGTCATGCTGCTGTTACTGGACCACAGTATCGTGCAAAAGCAACACTGGAAAGGAAATTAAAGTGCAGATGCAGGTGAAAAGCTGGGATCATTATCGCTGTGGCATTCACTGTGCAACTTCCTCTTACATTGAACGTCATCCTCAACAGCTTGACCTGAGCATGTATAATCCTCATGAAGCCACAGACTTCCCAGACAGGAAATTGGTCCTGCCCTTTTAGAAGGCTTGCTTCCTTCCTTTTTTTTTTTTTTTTTTTAATCTTGCCTGCTGTTCTTTTTCATGCTAGCTCGAGGAACACGTATTACCTCCTCTTACCCACCCACTGACTGCAATGATCTTCAATAGCAATGCTATTATTAAACAACAGGATTGCAAAAGTCCTTTGAAGATGCAGCATAGATGAAGCCTTAGTGATTTGTTAGGTTTACTACAAATATGCAAAGGCCACATTTTTCAAGAGGAGCTAATGATTCTATGTTAACTTTTAGCACTCTTTAACACCAGTATAAAGAATCTGCACCTCATGGAGAGTTTGATCATCATTTTTTCATCAAGCTGTTTTTTTCCCAGCATCTCAAATAAAAAAGAATGACTGACATGATGTCACACACTCTTACATTAGCAAATTACAGAGCCTATGCTCATAAAATATATATA
>NW_010194844.1:0-10286 GCF_000695765.1 Mesitornis unicolor
CTGGGAGAAGGCAAAAAAGGGGACGGGTTAATCCCCCCCCTTCCCCGCGCCTTTCTTCGTCCCCCCTCCCCCCAACTTCGTTGCGGTTTCTGGGGGTCGCAGCGCTCTCCCAAGCCCCCGCCTGCCCCTGGCCCCACCGGGGGTCCCAAACTCGGGCTCGGCCGGGCAGGCGGCCTGGCTTTTCCCAGCCTTTTTGGGGTGGGGATTAATTCTGGAGGGAGATCTCTGCTTTCGGGAGCTCTGCTTTGGGCTCCTCCGAAAGAGCTCCAAAGTGCTTCTCCATTTTTTTTTTCTTTTTAGGTGTAGTAATAATGTTCTTTTTAAGGGCCCCGTAGTGGTTTTATTTTTAAGGCCGTGTTTTCGCGCTTGGAGGATGCACATAGAAGCTTTTCTTTTTTTTCTTAATTGCAAGACGTTATTTGAAAAGAAGGAGAAAAAAAAAAAAGGGCTGTAAACCGAATTACCCCTGTCTTTACGGAGTGCAAACCTAATATGCACCTTCAAAGGCGCTAGGAAAAGTGAAGGGAGGGGAAAAAAATAATCCCCAAATTGAAGGCACAGTTGAAGGAATAATTTAAAAAAAGAAACACAACCAAAAAAAAGTTGCCTTGAATTGCCTGGGGTGCAACTTAAATTTCTCCAGGGCTGCAGAGCTGCTCGGTGTGGTGTCCTTCCCCCGGCATTCATGCCCCGAGCTGGAGCAGATTGCTGGAATACATTGTTCCTGGAAAAATGCACCGCGCAGCCCCGAAACTCGCTTCATAAGAACTTTCAGGAGGGTAAAAGTACCCTCCAAATCTCAGCTTGCATCCTCCCTGCCTCCCCAGCTTGCATAAAACTCCCGCTTACCGAAAGGGCTTGTTGCTGGGCTGATGTGATTAATTTTTCTTATGTTCTTGCAGGGGCAGAGTAGCTGTTAGGAGGAGGAGGAGGAAATCGTGCACTTTCTCCCTGGCCAGACCCAGGGCAGTGAGGGGATCTTCCTTCAGAAAGTTGCAGGAATTGTGTGTGTTCCTGCCTGGATAATTTAGTGTAGTTAATCAAACCAGTAAAATCAAAGCAGAACAGAGCTAGGAGAAGACGATCTCAGCTGTTTGCTCACAGTACTTTTTAAAAAATTATTATTAGTTTTAATTCTGAGCTACCAATCACACTGTATTTATCAGTGGTGTTTAGCTTTGCATTTCCTCCTTCCATCCTACTATTGCATGGTTGTTTTGCTGCCTTTTTTTTAATGAAGTTTTGCAAAGATGCAAAGTGCCAGAATTATTTGTAAGAGGGCCCCTTCGGCGTATGTGCGTGATTTGTGTTATACCCAAATGTCTGCACCCATCTGCGTGTGCTGATAAGGGGACTCTGTGGTTCTGCAAGGGTATATACCTTTGAGAGACTTCATCAGATATATAAATCTTTTTAACATGTTGTGGGTGGTGGGGTAAGTAGTGTGAATGTTTGCCAGATGTTCACATCGTCTTTGCGTGTAATTTCGGTTGGTAAACAAATCCCGTAACCGGTGCCTGATAGCAGCAGCCCTTCGTACAACCAAAACCCTGGGCCAAATGGTTCTATGGCTTAAGAGATAATATAAAATCATACTGTTTCTTTGCCTCAGCGGGCACATGGTGGGTTTTAAAACCCATCCCCTCCCCAACCTCTCTCCTCAAGATCCACAGGAGAGCGGTCAGCTCCAAAATAACAGCAGCCGAAAAGAGAAGCATTGAACAGCATGCCCTCCCCTTCCCAGGAGCAGCCGGCTGTGTTTTCAAATGTGTTTACTGTCCCAATTGTAAAGAATTATATTTTAACACCTGCCAATAAGCTGGGTGTAAGCAGCATGGAGGCAGGGGAATGGGTTTCTCTCTCCATACGTGCCCGCGTGTTTCTGCGCTTCAAGTTGGGCGCTTAAATTCCCCGAATTGACAGCTCTAAGCAAAGGACGTTTCTAGCACTGGAATAAGCCGAGGGGTTTATTTCCCCTCTGCCTTGCAGGACGAGCCTAATAAAGCACATGGCTGGGTTTAATATTGGAGGAGGGGGCTGGAGAGAGCGCCCACTGCTACTACGCGTTGAATAGGACAGTTGCACTGAGCTTGGCTCCCAAAAGCCGCTGGCTTCGGCTCGGCGCATCGCCTGGCTCACACCAGCGGTGAGAGCTGCGTGGTGGCAAGGGCGATTTTGAAGCTGTTCCTAAATTGGCGTAATTTGTCTCCTCTGCCTTAGGTAGGTGGCTGTTTGCAGCGCCGGCGCTCGCATCCTAGCAGGGATGTTAGTGGGGCCAAGGGGGCTCAAACGCGTTACCCCCTCTGTTTCTGACACACACGCCAGCCGACGTGAGTTTGGAAAGTTGTTCCCTGTGCTGACATCCTAACCTCATCGTCTCCTCTCTTCTTTTCTTTCCAGGAAACATGCTTTAAACTGCCACAGGATGAAGCCAGCCCTTTTTAACGTCCTGTGTGAAATCAAAGAAAAAACAGGTAGGAAATCAATTCTGCATTCTTTTTCATTCTGCTCTTTGAGGGTTTTATTCTACCAAGTTTGTGCCCTCCCCCCCCATGTAGCAGCATTTAAGTGGGGAGAAATAACTTGCTGTTATTTAATGCTTCTGGCAGTGGACTTGCATGATGTGGTTTATGTCTGGAAGGGAAAATATTGTGGTTTAATTTCTATTGTATAGCCTCTTTTTATTTATTGCTTTTTTCTGAGGAGAAGAAAAAAAATGAAACCCCTTGCAATTTCTCTTTTGCTCTAGTGTCTTCTTTAAGACATGGCACTATTTAAAAAAAATATCCGAGTACAGAATGGTGGCGGGGGGGGAAACAGCAAAATGAAATTGTGCAGTTTTTCTACTCTTGCCATTCAGGTAAACACAAAGGTTTCTTACTTTTTTTAAAGAAAGGGTTAAAATGCTTTTGTCTGCCAATCACCCAGGCTAGCTCATGTAAGAGCGAGTTGTCAGTTGCCTTTAGTGAAAGCAATATATTAGATTGTTAGTTACTTTAGGGTACTGTTGTTTTATGGCATGGGGTGTTCTCAGGCTTCTAAAGAAGCTAATGGCATGAGAGCGTTAGTTCTGCCGTTTCCCACTTTCCAGACCTCCTACCATGTACTAACACACTTATAACACATCCCAGGGGGGCATTTAAATTTTAAAAGCAACAATTAAAAAATAGCAGTCATCAATCAAGGGTGATCTTAAACAACAGATGCTCGGGGAAGGACATTTAGCAACGTGCCCCACTTATTTATTTATTTGTTGGAATCTCTCTTTTTGTTTTAATTAAAAAATGGGGGGAGCGATGGAAATGCAGCGTGCGTGGGGGTGGGTTCATCCCTGCTGTTGGCTTTCGGAGCCGACCAGAGGTGATCGGCAGGCTTCTCTGCACCGACCTCGCTGCCTTGTTTTAAGCTGCAAAGTACTTGACTTCTCCCCCCGCCCCTTTTACAACGAGGACTGTAACAGTCAATAATTCATATCTAAACCATATAAGCAAGGGCATGACATGAATGAAAGTGACAATAAATATGATTGCACACCCGCTTGATATACATTGATAGTTACACATAAAAGGGGAACAGCTTTCAGAAAGCTGAATTTGGGTCTTATTTTTTTTTTTCTTTCTTAAAAAAAATAAATATATATATATATAAAAACCTCCTAGCGTGAGCAGCTGATTGGAAATACAATTACTTGACTCTTGCAATATATATAAAATGACTAAGAGGGCCCTTTGTTAACCGTTGTTTGTGCAGCGCGTAGCCCAGACAAAGCACCTACCGATGGCATTCGGCTCTCTGAAGTCCTCACGGCTGCGTGGCTGGGGCTGACCTTACCGAGGGGTCCTTCTTGCCCGAGTTCCCATCACATCAAGCAGTGGGTTCGCTATGGGAACCTCTGTACAGTTCATATGATAAAATGTGAGAGAGTCTGCCTGGAGATAAACTATAAAATCATCCATAAAATTTTTCCCTGGGTGCCATCCCCAAGAAAAGGAGCCACCAAGTTCCTTTCCCTCTTCCTCCTTTTATTTTGCGTGAGCCGAAGAAAACGTTTGTCTGCCTTTTCTCTGTGGGTATTTGATGCTGTGTACGTTGCCCATGCAGGGCTGCTTTTTGGCAGGGTAACTGATTAGTCCCAGCTCGGCTTTGCTATCGGTGCAGTTGCAAAGTTAGGGGATGGGAAATCTGCTTGGACCAAAGCTGGTGGGAAATCCCATCCTCACCTTGGGGGTGGGATGGGGAGCTGTGTGTACCCATCGTGCCTGGGCGTGGGAATTCCTCTCTGCCTGGTAAAATCAAGAGAGATGGTGTAGGGCGAGGTAAAGGACAATCAGGTGTGGATTGGGGCTGCCTTACGTTTTTAAAATTTTATTTGTTGCTGTTGTGCTGGGTTTACTTGGTTGCGGGGCTGCTGTACAGAGGTGTCCGAAGGGGTCGAATCGAGGTGGCTTTTGGAGCGCTGTTTATCCACCCTCGGATAGGTTTACGGTGAATTATTTTACTTTGCAAATTCAAAGACCTCCTCCCCTCTCCCCCATCCGCGTCCCCAAAAGTCACACTTTGTAAGGTTGGTTTAGGTTTAATCTTTATTATTTTTTTTTTAATTACTGCTCTGTGGGCCCTATGCAAGGAGGAAGTTGGCCTTGTTTGTTCTGAGCCGAGGGTACCGCCTGCTCCTGTTTGCTTTCCCCTTCCTTGTGGGCAGCGGCGTGAAAGTTGAGCCAAACTTCTCTCTCCCCACTTTCCATTTTGCTTCCCAGATTTTTGCACGTGTCGCGTTTTTTGATCCTGGTGATTGCTTGTGGTCGCTGGTGGGTGTTTGAAAGTGCACGCGTACATCTTCCCCCCGGCGTTATGATGTGCAGAAATGCGCGTTCGGTTACCCCGCTGCCTGATTTAAGTGACTCCAGAGCCTTACGGAGACTTTACCACCGTCTCTCGCAACATTATGGCTAATATTTCATAGCGTTAACGTTGTCTTGAGCAAACCCAAAGTGTCCATAAAGTTCTTAGAAAAAGAGGCTGCCTGTACTGGCCAAAGAGTTCCCTTTCGCGCTTGGGCTCTTCAGTTATTTTAAAGCATTTATCAACACTTTAGAAAATAATAATTGAAACAGCTCGGCGGGTCGTGTTTGGTCTGCTGCCTGGAGATCGCTGCTTTTGGGGTGATGTCTGTATAAAAGTAACAGAAGTTGAAACGTTTGATCCAAGTGGGAGCATGGAGGGGAGGGGGTGGAAATTGCCGCTTAAATAGCCGTGGAAGTTGTCGGCGTTCGTTTGGCGTGTTTTCACTTGCTGTTGGTCGGTTTGCTGCGAGGGAAGGGGCAGGACTGCCTTCAAATGGCTGGCTGGCTTTTTGGAATAACAGTTATGGAAACGGGAGGCATTGTTGTCCTAAATACAATCGATTCCCCCATCAATAGGGATTGAAATCGGAAATTGCGTTTCTAATACATAAAAAGTTTGAGGGCAGGGACAGGGGCTCTGTCATTATGGCCTTTCTGCCCCCCTCCCCTTGGTTGTTTTTTTTTCCTCCCCTCTCTCTTGGTGTTTTTTTTTAAGCTGCTCTCTGCATGAGCAGAATAGCTAAGCAGAAGAATCAGGCAAGGCGTACGCAGACGTGGGGTCCTTGGATGGCAAACTGGAAAATATCTGCTGTCAAAATGCAGCAGCATCTATTTCAGCTGTGAGCCTTTCCCAACTCCCATCTCGTTCGGCGGGGACTGGCGGGGAGAGGCTGAGCGCAGGATATATGACCATTTAATCTGATTCCTCCTCCTTAAGAGCTTTTCCAGTCGTTTCACTTTCTCTGCTCTTTTGGGGGAGGTGAGGGCATCGGGCAAAATCTGCTGCTTAAAAAGACCCTGACTTGGTGTTTGAAATTCCCAGATTTTTATTTTCTTACCCTCCTCGCCCTTCTGTGCTGAAAGAATTGGGGTTTAAAAGGGAAAATGTACGTACCACCACTGGAGTGAATTTACCAAGTGGAATATTTATAGGCAGCACTGATTAGCATGCAATTGTTGTCGAATAATGGGTTTGTGTTGGGTTTTTTTTTTAATTTTGAAACATAATAGCTATATAAGGTGCCTCTTAGCTACCTCTCCCCGCGCATTATCTTCACCAAACTTAACTCAGATCAGATCTTCGGAGGAGGTAGGATTTTTTTTTCCCCTTCTTTTCTTCCCTAACACCCCTTTGTTCTCTCCAGCTCTGTGTTCAATTAACACCCCCATCGCAGAACTGTAGTCTTTTTTTTTTAATGTCTGTTACTGTATTTCACTTCTGACACCTCTCTTATTATTCTTGCCTGCTATTTCTCTTTAATATAGCAATTACGCTATGGAGTTTCTTTCTTTCATCCTCCCTCCCTTCGCTTTCTCCCCCTCACAACTAAAGCCCCACCAAGAAGAGGGGCAGCCGTGGTGTGTGCAGCACTGGTGTTTTTGGGGTGTGGGACAGAGCTGTAAGCAGGGTACGCTGGCAAGCCCAAGGCCCCTTGGATGAAGGGCTTTGCAGGGTAGGATGGGGGAGCTTGCTTTCCTTCCCCCCCTTTGCTAGGGTTTCAAACCCTGTCCTCCTTATCCTGCATTTCCACCAAGGTGTTTCCCAAGGCACAGGGCAGAGAGAGTTAAACACTCTGATTTGAATTTCAATGCAGGTCTTGCACCTAAGGCTTCATTCTGCTTCTGCAAAAGCTCATAATGAAAGTGCTCGCACTCCGGTCCCATAGGATTGGGGTCCCTGCTCTGCTCTTGACAGGTCCAGCCCTTGCTCGACTGCTCTCCCTCCTGCCCTGTAAAGGAGAGGAAGCCTTTGCTTTGATATTTATTATTATTTTTTCCTCCAGTTGAAAGGCTCTGAAGGCAAAAGTGATGCTTGTCTCTCCCAGCCAGGCAAAGGGGTCCATAGGGGCAGGGACTGCCAGGTCCCTGGTGTGGCTGCCCTGGGTGGGGGGAGTGAAACCTTTCAGGAGAGCAGGGCCTCCAGCTGGCCAGCACTCCTCAAGGAAGCCTCTTTGCAGCTTGTGATTAAATTGCTTCCAGAAACCTGATGTCTTCGAGGGAAAGGAGGGAAGAGAACATGAAAGGGGCTGGAAGATAGGGATGGTTTGGGAGGGAAGGGAGAGTGTGGGAGACCTTGGCTTGGTGGCTGTATTACTGCAAGAGGAGTGGCCCCCTCTGGGGCTCGCTGGGAGGTGGTGAAAAGCAGTCACCCTGGTGTGAAGGGGGACATGTCCCTGTTGGTCCTGGTGGCTGGAAGGAGCAGGGTCTTCAGGGCTGAGCCTGTGTCATTGCAGCGAGTCCCTTTTTTGGACTTTCCTCTTCCAGTGTGGCACTGTCCATCCGGGATCTGCTGGGGATGGGTGGTTTTGGAGCAGCGTGCTTGCAGGGAGATTTCTCTTTTTCCTTTTTAATTTTGTATTTTCTTTCTCTCCCCTGGTAGCATGTGGTTGGAGCTCTTTGAATGGAGCAGGCTTAATTAGTTTAATCAAAATTGGCCTCCTGCAATCCCCCAGGGGAGGAGGTGGGAAGCACAGGACTGCCAGTGGGCTCTTCCTCCCACCTCTTCCCCCTCGGCCCTCGCGGCAGCGTGGAGAAACCAGGCCTAGCTCGGGCATGGCATTGCTGCTTCTGAGGGACTCTCTGCAATTTGAAGAGTACAGGAGCAGACCTTGGCTTGGTTTTTTTGTGAGTTCCTGATGGCGAGCAAACTTTGCTGCAATTGCAATGGACCAGGAGGATGCTCTTGGAGGGCCTCCTGGGTCCCATCGCTCCCTGCCCATCTGTTTGCTCCTGAGGGGTGGATGAGCTCGTCCTCCTGCCCTCGATCCCATGCTTCCAAGTCTCCCAGCCTTTGCTCACAGCTGCCTTCCCAGGTTTGGGTAGTGGTTGGGTGTGTGTGATCGGGTAAGGAGGGTGCTGGGAAGGTGCTGTGCTCGCAGCCCGCTCTTTAGAAGCTGCCTGCTGGCAGCACTGGGCATGGTGCAGGGGAGAAGGAGTCTTTGTGCTCAACTAATGTGTGCTGGAAAAATAGCACATTTTGGGTTAATATAGATTAAGTAGCAGGTAACTGGTGCAGCATCCTTTTATGTGAACGTGTTGGGTGTCTTCCCCACTGCCACGGGTCTCTCTCCGCTCCATCTCCCCTCACCTCCAAATGGCTTTGGCAGCAGTCGAAGCGGTGTGGGTGAGTCCAGGGAAAGAAGGGCCTTGTAGCTCCAAACAAGAAACTCGGAAGATCTTTCACGCCTAAATTTCTCCAGGGAAAAATGGTTCAAGTTCCTTATTGGAGACCTGCAGAGGGATTTCTCCCTCGGAGCACTGTCTGTCTGCGAGCAGAGCTTTTCTAAATGATCTCAAATGCTAGATTTATTCCTGTTAGCAGGCCCGCGCGCTGTGCGCCGGCCCTGGGTTTGAGGGCAGCGGCTGTAAACAAAGCGCAGAGAAACTCAGACAATTTCATCATGGCTTTTTTTTTTTTTCCCCCGTCACAAGGAAATTACTGCATGCAGCAGTTCTTCAGGGGAGTAGGGTGGAGGTTTAAACGTAAATGGTTTTGTTTGCAGTGAGATACACTAGGCTATGCTGCTGCTGCTGCTTCTGCTGAATCAGAGCTGGGGATTTTGGCAGGGAGAAGGGAGGAATGTGGGATTTCTCCTCTGCTCTGGTTCAGCACCTCATTCCCCAGTTCTTGCTTCAATCCTGGAGCTGTTGCCTTCTCTGCTAATGAAGCTCTGCAAAGGCTTTCTTGATCCCTTGGAAATCTGCTGTTAAGCATTTTACTCATAGGGAAGCCTGTCCTATTTGCTCTGTGCACTAGAGGGGTGGTTTGCAGCTGGTGCAAAATACCAGGTACTCAGTGAGAACAAGGGTGAGTTTGTCTCTGAAAAGATGACATTTTATTTTTTTCTACCTTATTTTATTTTATTTATGTTTTATTCCTGTCTTGCATTCCCAGGGCAGTTTTCCTATACAGTGAGTTTCACCTTCCTGGGAACACGTACTTTGCTTTGTTTTGGGAGTTGCTGTGGGGGCGATGGGCTGCACAGCCCTGGCTCCAAGGACCCCAGAGCAGGATGCCTCTGCTGGACTCTGCGCTTCTGGGTTTAATCTCTGGGCTTTTGGGTGCCAGGCAGGGAGAAGCGATGCTCCATTTCACTGCAAGGATGCGTACTGTACAGCACCTAGCACAGGGGGACTCGGTGCTGGGTTGGGGTTTGGAAGGAGGTAATGTGATTTACAGCAATGGATCTGGTTAATAATCTCCAGCAGCTTCTGTATACTCAGGGGCTGCTTGTATTCCCAGCCAGGTGTTTGCAGACCAGATCAATATGGCCCTATTTGCATGGGGCTGGCCATAATCTAATAAACCAACCTCAATCTGCGTCCTTTGCTTTCCCCAAACATCCACCCGGAGATGATCCCGGTCCGGTTGGGCTGATGAGTGCTGCCTGGGATGGGTAATGCTGTTTGTGAACAGTGCCTGGGCCCTGGACTGCCAGCCTGGGGTCACATGTGACACCCCAATGCTGCCAGCAGGTACCAGATCCTAAGGTGATACCCTCCACCACAGCCTGGGCTGTGCGAGCACCCTGCTTTTTGGGCTCTCTGGACGCCTGTAGGTGCCATGTGGTGCTTTTGCAGACTGTCGCCTCCCTGCTGTGCTCCAGAGGCATCGGGATCAGGGGTTTTCCAGTGAGACACCTCCTCTCACCATGTCACCCTTGGGGAGCATCTGCTGGGAACCCCGTTTGAAACCAGAACTGATGGTTTGGAGGGCCAGGCGGTCAGTGGCTTCTGCCGACAACTGTCTCGGAGGCATCGCATCCCCCAGCGACTTAAATAATACAAGGTGGCGGGAGGTGTGGGGATAAATTACAGAAAGCTGCGGCCTGAGGAGGCTGCGGGCTGAATACATTAAAGCGTGGCGTTGTCAGGCCGGTGGCGAGGCTGGGGAGGGACACGGGTGATGCTTTCTGCTGGTGCTGAGGAATCGGTTGGGCTGGAATTACTGGTTTGCAACTGTGCCAATTAAACAAAAAAAAGAAAGAAATGAAAGCACTGAAGAGTTAAATCTTGTGGCCTTCTGCTTGTGAGCCCTGTCCCTCTGTGTGTGTGTGTATATATGTGTGTGTGTATATCTATAAATGTATATATGTTTGTGTGTGTATATATATATGTGTATATGTATTTTTTTAAGCTGAACAGAAAGCCACCTTTACTGGCTCCTTTTCCTGGTGGCAGAGGCGAGGTGACAGGAGAAGCAGCAGCCCCACGGCGGGGCCG
>NW_010194844.1:10317-15628 GCF_000695765.1 Mesitornis unicolor
CACGGCTGCCGGGGAAGCGGAGGAGCGGTGCTGCTGTTGCTGCTTCTCGGTGTTTTGGGGAGGTTGCCAGTGTGAATAATAGAAATCCCCTCTGACACCTTGAGTGAGCACGCATTGTCACCATCTTCTCCCTGCCCAGCCTTTTATTTATAGGAGAAGCCTTACCCAAAATAGCTTTTTTGCTTCCTCTAAGCTGATGGGCTGTTTCCCACTCTCCCTTCCACCTTTTTTTTTTCTTTAAATATACTGATAAATTGAAAACCCTCAGAACAGCCGGTGCTGTGAGGAGCCGCGCTAATCTGAAATGATCACTTTGCCATTTTATTCCGGCCTTGGTGAAAAACGAGCAGAGAGCTGCCTTTGCAGGTGGGATCAGCCCATCTAAATGCTGGTGGCTGGATTTTTGTTTCTCGCCCAAGCGCAAGCCCAGAAACTCAGTTCATCATTTCCACGTCCCATTTTCGGTTTCGCAGGCAGCATTTTGTAAGGCCGCGTTTGGCCCAGCCTGGCTGGGGCTGCCTGTCCTCGTTATCAGAAGAGGAAAATCAAGTTTCTCTCCTGGTTGGATAGCATTTTCAAATTCCAGAGTGATGTCGATTAGCAGAATTAGCGGTGGCAGGTTAACCAGCAAAAATACCCTTCCGGTTGCAGAGTGTTCGTTGCTGGTCGCTGCTCCTTTCCCAACTCCGGCGGTCCCGATCCCGGACACATCCCCGCAGCACAGGGATTTTTCTTTCTTAATTCAGCGTGACTGTTTCCTTTGACATTTGATATTTACAGAGCTGGAGCCAAAATGAAAGTGAATCTGCCCATAACTCTTGAAATGTGCCTTTCTAGTTTCAGCATTAATGTCTCAAACCCCAAGGTGCTGGTGGGTGTACGTTTGCTTGTTTACACACATCTTAGTTTTCATTTTTTTTTCCCCTGTGCAGTGATTCTCTGGTGAAACACTGAATGATACAATACCTTCAGCCTCTGGATGCATTGGTCGTCGGCTTTAAGCTTTGAATTTGGTTTTTAACTCTTTTAAGTCGCTAATTTTGAAAGGTTGCGAGTGTTTAACTTTGTCTTTTTTTGTTTGGGAGGGGGATGTTTATATGCAAAACCATTGCAATGATATCATTGCAAATATTGCAGTAACATGATTATTGTGATAATATTATTGCAAATATTACAGTAACGTGATTATTGCAAATCCCCAGACAAAAGGCACAGTTCACAGGGCAAAAGGAACGAGCTGATCGGCAGCTGCAACTCCTTCCCTGACTTCAGGGCACAGGACACGGCCTCCCCGCAACATTTTGCGTGAAGCTCCTGCTTTCCAGAAGGGAATGGGTCCTCGTGTAGGAAAGCTGCAGGCAGTGGGATGCGCCCCACCACCGTGGCGAAGGCGGTGTTTGGAAGGGTTTGTGACCCTTACCTACTTGTTTGTGGCCTGGATTTGGGAAGCAGCTCCTGGCTGCCGCGCGTGTGGCTGCCGAGCGCGAGGAGCCTGCTGCGGCCCTGCGCAGTCGCGCGGCTGGGGGGAGCAGGTGGCGGGAATGGTGTTTTCGGCAAATGTATTCTTCCCCCAGAAAACCCTGGCTGTTAGATCTGGTCAGCAGATGTGAAGTGTCGATCGCTGTCGGCTGTGGGAAGGGGAGTTGCAATATACTTTGCTCATGGAGAAAAACCCGAGGAGCAGTTCCCTGATTTACGCTTTCGGCGACGTGAAATGAAGCAGTCTGAAGCGCATTGCTCAGCAAGCTCTTAGCAGGC
The DNA here is from genome assembly GCF_000695765.1 of Mesitornis unicolor. NCBI lineage: Eukaryota > Metazoa > Chordata > Aves > Mesitornithiformes > Mesitornithidae > Mesitornis > Mesitornis unicolor. The sequence goes on from NW_010194844.1 coordinate 12,076, forward strand.
TGCTCCTTCTTCCCTACTTCATGCAGATTTTTCTGAAGAGGCAGTTTCTTGGCCCTGTTACTGGGTGAACAGAGGTGGTTAGGGGGACACGGAGCCCTTAAAAGCGCTCAGAGGCACTAAGCATGGGAGCAGGGAGCAAGCAGTGCCCGCTGGAGCTCGCTCCAACGCCCCGGTGCAATTCTGTCCCCAAGCGGCTGAAAAGGTCATTTAGCGCAATAGCAAACGTTTAATTTTATTTTTCTTTTTCTTGCACTCCCTCAAATAGTCACATTAGCATCCTGTGCTCCAGCAGCTTCTGGAAGGGGCGTTCCAAGGAGGATTATCGGTAGGAGCGCCTGGGCCCGGACTGTTCCTCTCCCGAAGGTCCCCAGCTGCTATTTGCACATCCCGGGGTCTGACTGCAGCTGGCATTTCCCCTGTTCGGTGGAATTTACTTTCTGCCTGGCGAGGGCATTGGGTAACATTTGCGCACCTGGGCTGCTTAAGCTGCAGAGGGGCTGGGGGGATGCAGCGGTGAAGGTCAGGGGTCTCTGCTTTCCTGACAGGCAGGAGGAACCAGAGAGAGTGGCTGATGGGGACTGTGTCCTCTGCACGGGCAGCAAGCAGGAGTGGGAAAATGATGTTGTGTAGTGTGGTGGTACCGGTGCAGCCATCTGGACCCTGCTCTGATGTTGGGTGGATGTGGGGTTGGCCCTGGCCATGGAGGGCTCAGACCTTACTCTGTTTCCTCTTGTGGATGGATTGGTCGGGCAGTGGGTGCTTGGTTGGTTTTTACTGTGACAGAGGATGCAGTATTTCTATTCAGATAGGTTTGCAGCATGTGCCCAGGAGGCATGCAGCCTGGGATGGGATTTCTCCTTAGAAATGGCTCTTCTGTATCCAGGTCTAGAAAGCCGTGGGGTCCTGACTCGTAGGCTCTTGGGAGCAGGGCGAGATGTGCAGCAGCACGATGACGTGGCTGGAGGTTTAGGGAGGCTGTCCCCAGGGCAAATGGGAATTGCTTACTGTGGATAAACCCACAAGCGATGTGGAAGGAGACAGGACACAGTGAAGGGTGGTGGTAGGGGAAGTCCCTGGTCTTGCTGTGCTCCTGAGGCTGGTGAGCTCTGCTCGGGAGCTGCGGGCACAGAGCGCGCTGGTCCTGCATGCTGAGACATGCGGCTGCAGGCAAGGGCAGCACATGGAGCTGCTTCAGTGTGCTGAGAAAGGAGCTGCACGATTAGGAGATGCCCCTGTGGTTTGTGTTTGAAAGGAGCTCCATTAGGGTAATTTTTAAGCTCCTGTTTAATCAGAAGGCTGTCTGCTGAGGAAGAGGGAAACTGCTTGTGTGGTGGGTTTCTGCTCATGCTGCATCCCAGTCCCTTTTGCTTTTTTAATTTGGTTTTGCTTCACCCTTTGGGGGTGCCAGGTCACCTACCTCGGGGGGAGGCCAGGCTCCCGTCAGCACCTGTGGGTAGTGATGCTCTCCTCCCTCGTGCAGCTCTTCCCAAGGTTCTCCTTAGCCTCTTGCCTGCCGCGTGTAGCCAGCAGCCTGCTGCCTTCCTCTTGCACATCTCCTCCCTCTACACAGGCACTGGTGCTGGATCTGACCCTGTCAGCGATTGCCCTCGCAGGCTTCTGGGGAAGCCCATCCCTGTGGCTTTCTTGGGCTCAGCAAGGAGCGTGGAGGGGACTTAAATGAAGAACAAATGAGAACCATATAGAAACAAATGGGAATCAGATTTAGGAAGCAGACGAGACAAGTCTTTGGAAGGGGCAGGGGCGCTGTTTGCTTTAATCAGTCTCCTTGGGTTTCAGGCAGTACTAAAGCAGATTTGTTTTCTTTTACCTTCTCTTAAAAAAAAGTCCCCTCTCTTCCCCTCTGCTCCTCTTATTTGCTGTTCTCCAAACAACCGTGGATCCAGCAGCACTAGCATCTCCTTCCTGAGCTTTGCAGCTGGGATTAGTGGCCAATCCAGCCGACGTCCTGTCTAGTTTTTCCCTTTTTCTTGTGTCTGGTTCTCCCTTTTGGGAGCTTGTTGCCTCAAGCCAGGCTGCCTTTGCTGGGGACAGGGCCCTCCCACTGCCAGAGGAGCTTTCGGGGCTTTCTGGAGCAAGCTGTAGAGCAGATTCCTCTGAACGAGCTGAGGTTTTCTCTGCAGTCGACTTATCCCGACACGCTCCGCTGTGTAGTTTAGAGGCAGTCCCCAGGGACTGGCCGTGCTTGGAGGAGATAAAGTTTCTCCATTGGAGGTCTCGGGCAGTGTCTCTGAGGTGCTTGAGTTACCTCCTAATGCGTGCTCGTCCTGGATGTGGTGGTGGCTGCTGGTGGTAGGGAAGGACCCTGCCTTCCCAGCCTCCACAGATGGGCTGTTCCCTCTGGAAATGTGCTTCCTTCCCTTTCCTCCTCCTTTTTTCCCTGGTCATCATCTTGGTGCACAGCAGATGAATTTTGGGAGGGTTGGGGCTGTGGGTCTGTGAAGCTGAGCCTTTGATCCCTGCCACTTTCAAGAGTCCTGGGGGTGAGTAATCGTCTTCCCAGCCAGAGGGGCCAGACTGGAGCTGGGGTCAGTGGCTCCCGTGACCATCTCTGCAGCTCTGTCTCCTGTGCAGGGCACCACGCAGGGGATGAAGTTTCTCCCACCTTGAAGGGGAATGTGTGTCCTCCCTGCTGCTGTGTGCCTGTTTCAGGAGGTCTCATCAGTGCCTGCTGTGGCTGGGCTGCTGCAGTGTGCGGGGCTCTTGTGGTCTTGTGCTTTCTCATACAAAGCTGTTACTCTCTTTGCTGGTGGGTAGTAGAGAGACCAGGGCTCTGGGCTGACCTCCAGCATGTTTTAGTGGGTGATGCTGGTACAGCACGGTGGTGTGGTTTGGGGCACCCTTCACCTCCAGTGCCCGACAGGTCTCTTGTGCAATTCTGCAGCGTTCAGAAGTGCCATCATTTTTCTGCGTGGCGTGGCACATCTCGCCTGCAGGCTTTGCTGATGACCCTCGACAGAGGCTACGTCCGATGCTGGTGTGGACATCGTAGCTGCTTGGCGAGGGCCGTTCGGGAGAGTTTGTGGTGGCTTTGCTGCCCAGGAGGGGCTGATTTAATGAATGTTTGCAAAACTGCCCCAGGGCTCTCCAAATGCAAACTGGTTTGGCTTTGCTCCGAAAAGCAGAGTGAAGCAAAGAAGCGCGCCCTGCATTGGCTTTTCCAACTCCCTGAGGTCAGCGTGAGGGAAATCGCCTGCATTGCAGAGCAAGGCGAGCCTCCTCCCTTGTTCAGAAATCACAGTTGTAAACCTGCACCCTGCTGCGTAACTGGGCTGTGGGCAGGTGGGTGCCAGGGAAGCAATGGGTGCCTCGGCGCCACGGCCCTGGATGCATCCCAAAGCTCCCCGTCCTGCACTGCGGTTCATCTTCCCGTGCTTCCAGAGAGGTCTGTGCGTAAGATACTCCTTGCTGCTGCCAGCAAGCTTCCCTTGAACTGTGCCACGGTGGGGCTTTTTTTAAAAAAAAATTTATATTATTAGGAAATTCCCATTTGGTTGCTTTAAAAAAGCAAGCCCTTGTGGCTGGCCCCTGGCCT
>NW_010194844.1:15659-19096 GCF_000695765.1 Mesitornis unicolor
CTGCCGCTAACAGATTTGTTTGAGAAAAGGCTGCGTTGGCATCCTGCTTTATTGAACATGCCTCCTGGGAAGGCAGTTTGAATATCCTTCTGTCTCGGCGGAGCAGGGAGCTCTCAGGACTGCCTGCCGCCATGGGGATGGAGAATGCTCTCCTCTGCTCTCCCTTCCCCTCCCACCCCTTCCCCTTGTTCAAGCCTCCTCTTTTTTTTTTTTCGGAGGAGAGAGAGCTATGCACGGTGCGTCCCGCTCCATTCCCTGCGGAGTTCATCCAAAGTTCGTATCCAGACGATGAACAAAGTAGCTCAGACCTTTTCCTGACTCCTCACCCTTTGTCCTCGTCACTTAGTGACAGACAGGAATCAAATGCCACAGACAGGCTGACGGGACAGGGCTGTGTGAACGTCTTTGGAGGACGAGGAGGAGTGGAGCAGTGCTGGGTTGGTGGGGGACTCATGTTTAAACTCTTCTCCCCCTCCCTGGATAAGGGCAGAGCAGCTTTTGCTTTGAAGGGCAGAGGGGAGGTACAGCTTTTTTTTTTTTTTTATTTGGGCAGAAACCGGATAAATTTTTAGCGACAGCAGACGTAGGGAAGAAGGACCGGATGGAGGTAGCCTCAGTGTTTAGCACTGGGTGTGCCTCCCTCGGGAGCAGGGGAAGGAAGGGGCTATGGGCTGGTGCGGGTCAGAGGGATGGAGGCTGCTGCCTGCATCACCCCTCAGCTGGAACGGGAGGCTTTCCCCTGGGGAACAGGGGGTCCACAGTCCTGGTCCCCATCCGTTTCTAGAGGTTGCATTGCCCTGGCTTTTGGTCTTTATCTCGCCAACAGAGGTGGCTTGGTCTAGGCTTGTCTTGGTCTTCCACCTCACCTGGCTTCAGGGCTCCCCTCTGGGCGGTGGGGAGTACCCACTGAGGGTGCGGGGCAGTGGGGTTTAACGTCAGAGCCCCCCGTGCCAGCGGGCAGCATGTGCGGGCTGGGTTGGCTGGGCAGCTGGGCTTCTCACTGCTACCAAAAGCTGGGAAGGTAGCATTTCCCGAGCTGGCGTTTGGGGTGCCAAGGAGATTTGGTTCAGCCTGTCAGGAAGGGAAAGGAGCAATTTAGCCTGGTTTTTCGTTAGCACTTGTCTAACTCGTTCAGCTGTCAGATTTGGGATGACTCTTAATGGGTATTTATCCCTCTTCCAGATGTCCTCCCCACCATTCACCTTCATTCTTTTTTTAAGTGACAAATAATGACAGCTGGAACGTCTGGAAGTCCCAGATGAGGAAAGGATGGCAGCACTTCATGGCAGAGATTTTGTAGGGGCTTTTACGGAAGCTGGGTTGGCTGTAGCACCAAGTTTGGCAGGGGGTGCCGGGTAAGCATCTCAAGCCTCCAGGGACAGGAGGTCTCCATGAAACATTTGGTGATCCTTCACTTGAGGCCGCTCCTCAAGAGGTGCCATGATCCTGCAGATACGTGCTGGGCCGGGGCTCTGCTGCTGTCCTGGATCTTCATTGACATTTTGCATTTAGGTTTTGCCCTTCAATCCTAGGAGTGCCCTGGAAGCTGTGGGTGAGAGGAGGATAGATATTTTGGGTTCTGGAAGCTGCTCACGGCTTAAACGAGCAAGAGCAAGTCCCAGGGCTGTGCAGGGGCGACCAGCTCACTCAGGGCATGAGGGGTTGAGTCTCCGTGCGCAGCCCTGGCTGCAGCGTTTCCACGTGGCTCTGGCCGCTCTCATCAAGCCCGCTGCCGGCTGCCAGGGCTGCTTGCAGGGCTCACCTCGGAGGTAGCAGGAACGGGCTGGCAAGGTCCAAGTTTTGCCCTCTTTTGTTTGCTGGTTTTGCAGAGCTTTCTGATCTGGGCCCTGGCCAGCTCATGTGACTCAAAGGAGTCATCCACGAGGCTTCTGCACCCTCCGTTACCTGGTCCGGGTGCTTCCCGGTGTCTCGGCCCTTCCCCGTGCCATCGCGGAGCAGCGGCTGCGAAGGGAGCTGTGCATTTGTGCCGCTGCTGCTGCAGCGTGTGGTGCCGGAAGGGACTGGAGCCTGGGTCTCCCCCGTCACCCTTTGCAAGGCAGCAAATTTGGTAGCAGCAGTTCAGGGTGCTGTAGGAGATAGTTTGGGGGGGTCCTCTCGCCTGGTTGCTGTAGGGCTGCTGTGTATCTTGTTCATAAATGCAACAGGTCAGACCTGGAGGAGCATAGTGGCAGTGAGAAAGACCTTTTACTGTCCACAGGCTCCTTCCAGCACTCCCTATGTCTGGTAAATGCAGTGGGTCAAGTCAAAACTCCACATGCTGATGCTGCGAACCCCAAAGTCCCCATTGAGCAAAGGCGGGGGCAAGACATGTGTGGAAATCCTGGCTTGCCACTTGTGCCTTGATTTTTATTTTTGCACACAGCTTTACCTCCTCACCCCCACAGGGAAGCGGCTGGGGCGTGTTCCCATCCGTACCTCGTACCCCTGTGAGGTGTGTGGTTTGGCAAAGGGCTGCTGTTGCATCAGGCTGGGCTGTGCCCTGCAAGCGTGGGGTGGGAGGGGGAAGGTCTTGGTGCTTGCAGCAGAAGCATCCCTCAGAAATAGCTTGATATTGTGGCCCCTCTAGGGCCTTGGAGGGAAGATCTGTTTCTGAAGGTTGTTTCTGTGTGCCACATGTGAATTTCTCTTCCATCAGTGACTTGTAAGATTTGGGTGTTTTGGTGCTTTCTGGCCAGTGGCTGCCAAGGCGTGTGTGATATTGAGCAAGCGGTTTGCATCTTGTATTAACTTGGCAGGTACCTCGTGGAGAGCTCAGGAGAACAGGAAGGCGATGGTTTGGTACAATCGGGGACTGGCATGCACAGTGAGCTATGGAGCAAACCTCTCCTGTGGGCTGCGTGCCTGTGGACAGCCCCACTTGCTACGATGGCAGGGAGGTGTTTTGGGGCTCTGCTGGTGGAGGTTTGGGTCTCCCTTAGCCTGAGCCTCCCAGTTGCTGGGCCTTGGTGCAGCCTTTTGCTAAAGTGGGAGGGTGATGTCCTAAAAACACCTTCCCAGGTGATTTAGGTGACATTTTACCACCTTTTCAGCAGAGCTGGAGTCCCAGGGCTGATAAAAATTAGCCACTTGTTTGCGGCTGAGGACGTCCCTCTTGGCAGGAGGCTGTGTGCATGGGTGTCTCCTATCAGAAGGGGTCTGGGGCGTGGGGGAGCATTGCCATCTGCCTCAATACATTGCTTACTGTGTGTCCCAGCCTCGTCGAGCTGTCCCACAAGACGTGTGATCGGTGCCGTGCTGGCCCCGGAGCCGAGCTCTCCTGCTGCCCCTCCTCCTCCGCGGCGGTGCCTTTTCCAGCCAGGGACCCGCAGCGCTGCAGCCAGCCTCAGCCTCCCTCAAGCGCCAGCGATGCGGCGTTTGGGCCCCGGCCCCCCTCCTCGCCTCTGCCCCAGCATTTATCAGCAACCTCCCTTCCCTCC
>NW_010194844.1:19112-19394 GCF_000695765.1 Mesitornis unicolor
TCCCGTCGCCCTCCGGCCAGAAGCCGCCCCGTCCCCGCTCTCCCTCCCTCCCTCCGAAACCAGCCCAGAACTGCTGGGCAAACATTTTGCCTGTTGTTATTACAGTATTCCCATCTGCATACTTAGTCATAAACCCCTTTTAATTCCAGCCTTTTTCTGGGGCGGGGTTAAGAGTTCAAACCCATCATTTTTCTTTTGGGGCTGGAGGCTCACAAAAGCAGCCCGCGGCGAGATTGTTCGGGAAGACGGGGCCCGAGAAGGAGTTGAAGGGGGGGGAAAGGG
>NW_010194844.1:19434-24362 GCF_000695765.1 Mesitornis unicolor
GCTGTGCAGCCCTCCCCTCTCCGGGGAAGGCGGTGGCTGGGGTTTGTGTGGGGCAGGCTGAGGCAGGGGGATGCTCTCCTCCTGGCCCCATCGCGAGGAGGTGTCGGCTCAAGTTGTGCTGCCGCAGGTGGTGCCGTGTTTGCCGGAGCCTTTGAACAATGGAGCACCAAAAACCAGAGAGAAGCTTTCCTAAACGTGCCGGGAGGGGAGCAGCCCTGGCTCTGTGCGAAGGCACCCCCAGGCACAAGGCTATGCTGCTGATGCTTTAGCTTTGCAAAGGATGCTAAAGGCTCCCCTTGCCCAGCTCATGTCCTTACTTCAAAAAGCTGTCCCCTCTTTGTCCCTGCTTGGGGTGGGGAGGGTCCTGCTCCAAGAGCACTGGTGGTCCCTGCACTCACCTCTCATCCTGTGCAGGCATCTCTAGGGCTGGATGAGCCCAGGTATCTCTGCATTTCTCCCAGTAAACACTGGGATCTGTCGCTTATGAGCCTGCCTGGACTTAGTGAGTGGCTGTAGTAACTCTTCCCACCTCCCCTTTAGATCCTGGCTGCTTTTAATTCCCTGTGTGTCTGGAGTTCCCAGATGTTGGCACTTCCTACCAGCTCGATGCCACCCCCTTGTGAGGTCTTCCTGCCCTCCATCCACTTTTCTGTGACTTGGGTGGTGCAGACAAGGCAGTGGGGGTGCTCATAAGGGCAGCGCTTAGTTCCTGCTCGGGGTTTGGTGCCTGTGTCCTGCCCGTGCCGCTGCTGCAGGGCCCCAGGACTGGGCGCTGACCTGGGTTTAGTGGGAGGTGTGCCCTCCTCCCTCTCCTCCAGTGCAGTGGCCACGCTGCATCCTTGCGGGATGGGGTATGGACCAGTGGTGGGTTGTGGGCTTGAGAAGTATCTCTGCTAGCATCTTCTTCATGTCTATAGACAAGATGAGGTCTTTTTGCCCCCCCTCCAAATTAAAAGGTGTCGATGAGGAAAGGAATAATAATGTATTTGGGTTGACAGAACCATTGTACAGATTTGTGCAGCTCGGTTTCCCAACATCTTTCAGTAAAGACTCTCTTGCTTTGCTTTTGGGAAGCGTAAAAAAGATGGAAACATCTCATATTTACATTTTGAAATTAAGCCTTTGCCTTTTTTATTAAAAGCATTTCTCTGGAATTTGAGATCGGTTTGATATTAGAAATATTTTGATGAAAAATCCAGCTCTCAAGTGATATTTTTAGCAGATCAGGTAGAGGTTTTCTTAAGAGCTCGCTGCGGTGTAGGTGGGCACCATGATCTCACAAGTGGAAGGATGACTGGTCTGAATTTATGGCCAAGCGACCTTTACTGTGTGATCCCCTGAACAGCCTTGAGAGCTGCACTTCTAGGTGGAGAGATTGTTTTTCCTGTGTGGATGCTGGACAGATATTAAACTGCTGTAGAGGAAAAGTGGCTTGTCACAGGAGAAATTTGGCTTTAGTCCCCTGTAATCTCAGAGGCACTCATCCTTCTGGCCCGAACGCTTTGTTCTCTTGATGTGATAGAGTCAGCGTGCGTTAGACCTGCACTTGTCTTTGAGCAAGGTTGGAAGGGGAACGGCCCCACGGTGAGCAGAAGCAAGTTGTGAGCTCCCTGCACACCTGTGCTGGAGCTGGATGGCTGCGACGGCTTTTTCCAGCCGTGAGCATGCCCGGGATTGCGCGCTGGGAGCGCGGGCTCTGCCTTACCTGCCCTCCGCGTGCTTGGCGAGCTGCGGCTTGCAAAGCCTGGCGAGTCCCACGCTTGGGCTGCATTGCTCGCTGCAGCCCCCCCTGCCTGCTTTAGGAGGGAGCTGGGTGGGTCGTGGCCAGCCACCCACTTCAGTTACCTTCCTTGAGGGGTGCTGCTCAGCTCATCTCTTTTGATCAGGGGCAGCGGGTGCTTTGCTGAGCTGCGCTGGCTGCTCGGAGGTGCCCGAGCAGAGGCTTTGCGAGGTGCATACGATGTTCATTAGACCTGTTTAGCAGGAAGGTTACATCTTGAAAAAGGACTGGCTGGTGTGGGGCAGGAGTGCAGGCTCAGCCCTTGCACAGGAGCCAAAAGAGGCGTAGGTTTGGTTTCTGGGCACGCCGTGTTGCTGAGCGATGCTGGTCAGGTCGCTCTGCTCCTTGCTGGTCTGCCTGCGTGGCGGGGACATCTGCATCCGCAGATCTTAACGGCTCTTTGATCGATTAAAGCAGCTCGGGTTGTTGCAGAGGAGGGAGCCTGCCTGTTGTCCTCTGCCTGCGGCCTTGCGTTGAGCAGCGGGGTCTGGCTGGGTGATGCCAGCCCAGCGCCTTTACTGGCTGGGACTGGGTGGAATATTGGGCAGGAGGGGAGCACTGGTGGAGTTAGTTTTGAGTTCTCTTCAGGGGAACAGAGACTGATCTCAGAGGTGTTTGAAACCGTTCCCTGCTTGCACATCTCCATCCTCAAGGTAGATGAGTCTTCAGGATTTGAGTCCTTGCAGGCGTTGCTCACCCGGGGTGCCAGGGCTGTGCATTGCAACACCATCTCCTGCCTCCCACACAGCAGCAGGAGAGCTGGTGCGTGGAGAGGCACTGGGGTTACGTGACCTGTGTCTGAAGATTTCATTAAATCGGGATTAATTTTGTGGTGTTTGTTGTGTATGGTTTCCCATTCTTCTGCAAACAGGGGCCTTGCCTGCCCTGGGAGCTGGAAATGTGGAATGCGCACGCTCCTCCTCTTCCCGTCTCTTTTCTTTCTTTGAGTTTGTGAGATCTCTCCCCTCCCCGTGCTCACCTGAGCCTTTTGCTGCCCCGTGCCTTAATTACAGCTGAGTATGTGCCAGTAAATCTTGGGAGAGCTCGCCCCTGTCACATGCCAGCCCCAGGATGGGGGACGTGCCGTCCCCGCTCCCTCCTGGCCAGAAGCGTGTTTCCATCGCTGCTCCTTCAAGCTCTCTCCATCTCTTCTTAACGTGCTGCTTGTGTAATTGTTGGCTGTTTGTCCGCTAATGATTATAAATTAGCAGCCGAGTGTATAAAAAGTTAATGAAGTTCTGTCGGTGGAACCATTACGCCTTCCCAGGCTGGCACGTACAGGTCGGCCGAGCCGGTAAGAAAAGCCAGACACGGAGCCCAGCCTCGCAGAGGATCAGGTTTCAGCGCACTCGCTCTTTCCTGCTGTGGGTTTTTTTTTTTTCCCCTTGCTGGATGGAGCCAAAAGTTGAGCGCTGGGAATGCCAAAAGGTGGCAGGTGATATTTTCTTTGCTGCAGTGAAAAATCACCAAAATGCTTGCAACCCCCGCCGTGACTTAATTTCAAGCCCTCCTGTTCCACCATACCGGGGACACATCCCCTACTTGTCCCCCTTACGTGGCTATTCCAGGCCTGGGGTCTGAGGACGTCTCAGACCCCTCAGTTCCGGCCAGCTTTTCTTCTGCACGTGGGCTTCTTGCATAGAAATGAAACATCTCGGACCTTTTCAGCTTCTGCTGCTTTGCCTCTTGAACATCTGACCATGACACGGCAAGAACAGCTTCTTCCATGGCAGTGCTCATGGGCAAGGGGTGGCAAGGGTGTTGGTGGAGACAGCATGATGCTACAGGTATAAATCCTCCTGCCATAAACCTCCCACCCCCTTATTTCTTTTTCTTCATTGCGCAGGACTTGGCAGGACTTGAAGCGTGTGCCCTGGAGTTTCTCCGGGTGGAGGCAGGTTTGGTGCGGGGCTTGCCAAAACGAGCCGAGTGGCTCAGGAAAGCAAATAAGGGATGGAGAAAAAAGGCGGTGTCCTCCTTGCTGTGTACGCAAGTGAGATTTTGGAGGTGCCTCTTGGGCTCTGGCACTCTGGAAAAGCGGTGGAAACGTGGCAGTGGGGCTGTTTTGTGTCATCCTCATGGAAGTTCACTCAAAGTGGGAGCAGATACCCGTCTGCTCAGCAGGTCTTCAAGGAGCATTTTGGCAGCCAAGCCCTGGAGAGCGGCTGCTGGCCCTGGGGTGCTGCAAGCTGTGTCCCCTCCGGCCCTGCCTCAGCAGAGATTTTTCCTGGGTAGAGTGGGAATGAAGGGAAAGTGTGGCTCCAGTGGAGCTCCTGGGAGACAGGACAGGGCCTGCAGGATCAGAAAGTCAGTGGGACTCGGTTTGGGATGACCCACGGCCTAGCAGTGCTGTGTGGTGGTTGAGTGCCTTTGGAGAAAGTGCCATCTTCTCCACCAGACTCTGGTTTGTTGTGTTTTTTTTTTCCCAGATGGGATTATCTGTGCTCTTGTGGCGCTTTTCCCGAGTTTAAGGGTGTGAACACTGCTCTTCTGGCCATCTTCCAGGCTGAACGATCGCTTTCGGCGTCCCTTATTTGTCTGGGTTGTGGTCAGCAGGGCTTCTTTTCAGGGCTGGTGGGCTCCATCCGCCTCCAAGGAAGGTGCTTGCAAGGGTGCTGGGAGGATGGCAGGAGCATGAGCCTGGCAGGACCTCCAGGACGTGATTTGGGGTGGGCTGGAGGCGCCAGCCAAGTGCCTGTCTGGATAGCTACGCGAGGGGGGAGACAGGCCGCTTCAAGTCAGCGGGAGCCTTCCCTTTGATTTGGCTGAGGCTTGGATCGGCTGCTGGATTTTGGGAAGGGCTCGGCGAACCTCCTCATCCAGCTGCTGGCGCAGGGATTAACGCCGGGAGGCGTGGGTGAAAGCTGGAGCTGTGAGCGGTGCGGCAGGGGCCTGGTGGCCTTGGGCACGTGGTGGGGATTACGGGCAGACGTCCTCCCTGCCGCCTGTGCTGGCCGTGCCCTTGGGGCTGGGATAGGGGATTTTGGGGGGGGTCTATGCATCTCTCCCTCAGCAGAGGAGCTTCCCCCCCACCACGGACAAAGGAGGAGGGGGCCCGTGGGTCTCTGGTTTCAGGTGCAAACTTCTCGCCAGTGACCCTGCGGAGATGACGACAGCCAGGAGCTGCCGTTCGCTGCCGGGGATCTGC
>NW_010194844.1:24509-26361 GCF_000695765.1 Mesitornis unicolor
GAAGCCCCCTGCAACACGAACCATCTGGCCTCCTCGGTTTCTCTGCGGCAGTGTCTGGGATAAAGGAACTGATCGAAAACAGACATTGTTTGAGACTATAAAACCGTATTACACGTTAATGAGAAAATACATTTGAGAGCCGAGGGCCTAGGGCAAGCTGGGTGTTCTCCATCTCCCCTCGACCCGCGCACGGCCTGGTGCTGTGCTGCCCGCGGGCACCGGCAACTGCTTTTCCCTCTGCTGTGGGCTTGCTCAGCAAGCCGAGGTGCAGCCGGTGAGCACATTTAAGCAATGCTTGCCTTGCTGGGGTGCGTGTCCCTGTTCCCCTGTCTCCTGGCGGAGGAAAACACAGTCCCAGCAGGGAGACAGAATGCACCCTGCAGCCCTGCCCTGAACTATGTGTGGTCCAGGAGGGCTCGCTCTGTTTGCATCCCCTTCATTCCCACTTGCATGCTCAGCCCCCGAGGCCTCAGGCTCATGCAGCTCTTCTCTCCCAGTACATAAAGCAGGTTTGGGCCCATCCCCTGGCCATGGGACAAGCAGCACATCAGATCCTGCGGGCCCCAATTGCCTGCCTTCCTCCTCATCTTGTGCCAGTCCCCATGGGATGGGCAGACACCCTCTGCCTCTGCTCTGGTGGGATGTGTAGGCTCACTCGGGTGGCCACAGCTTGGCAGAGCCCCCCCCCAGCTCCTCTCCTTGCTGTGTGGGTCCTGGCCTTCCCCTGTTTCTCCTCCGTGGAGCTGGGTGTGAGTGTCCTCTGCTCTGTTATCCCCTTCTGCGAGGGAGTCGGGTACCCTTGGGAAGAAAGCTGGGGTGGATCCTCACCTGGAGGACGCTATCGACTCATCCAGGCTTACCGTCGGGCTTTGGTGATCCTTCAGCTGGACTTTCAGGCTCCCTGGCACCCTGGTTTTTAACATGGGGCTGACCTTTGCCAAGGGATCTGGGGAAGAAGGGAGCTATTCCAGTAATGGCAGAAGTTTTTAAGTAAGGGAGAGGCAGGGGTTTTGCAGAGGATTTGAAGGTGAGGATAGGGAAGCAAAGAGGCCGTGGTGGGGAGGGGGAATGCGTCTGGAGTCTGTACCTCCCAGTCTAACATTTTCGGAGATCTTTCTTCACCTCGGGCAGGAGCAGGGAGCTGACGGTCCATGACAAAGGCCCCTTTTCTTCTCCGGGCTGGTGTTTTCTTAGTGTTGGGTTACATCCCCCTCGCTTTGGGGGTGGGCGGGAAGGGGGCATTGATAGAACCTGACACAGCCTACATGATGTAATGTTATTTTTTCAGTACTGAAATGAGGCAATTTTTCACTCAAGGTCAGCGGAATTTATGTTGAGCCTTACTTGGAGGAAGGGAGCCTGGGTTGGGGGTACGGGCTGGGGTCTCTGACCTGACCCTACGCACCCCAGCACCCCCTCCAGCCCTGCCACAAACCCCGGTGCCTGCACAGAGGTAACAAGCACATCACCCCTGGACCTTTCCCTGCTCCCCCTACCCCTCGCCTCGTGCTTGAACTGAAATATTTTAATTAAAACGGATTCTGTCGGGAGTGTGGAGCCAGGGAAGCCCACTGCAGACCCTGCTTTTGGTGCTTGGGCCCTCAACATCTGTTTCCTATTGAAAGCTCTTTGGAAAAGAGAGCTGGCCCCTCCTCCCATCCCCCCTTTCAGTCCCTTTGGAGACCAACATGCAGCCCAGCTTTCCAGGGGTTTGTCCTCCCCCAGCCCAGCCGAGCTAAAGTTTTGCTCAAATAAAAATAAACAAACGAAGTTGATTGCGGGCAGCAGGGAGGCTCACATCTTGCTGCATGCATGAGGCTTTATCAAAGTGATTCTGTTTTTTCTCCCCCCC
>NW_010194844.1:26382-42552 GCF_000695765.1 Mesitornis unicolor
CTGACGATGGGGTCTCCACACTCGCCCAGCAAGAAGGGCAAAAAAAGCAGTAGGCTTGCTGGGGGAGCTGCAAAAGTGGGGTTTGGTGGTGGTGATGTGCATGGGAAAAGCTGTTTGTGTCCTATAAAGAAAGCTCCATCTGCTCCTTCGGCTGGGAGCAAGAGATGCCGCTGGTGCGGGCCCTTCTGCTTGTTGGTGTAGCAACTGCTACAGAGTCATGGTTTGCATCGTAGCAGTTAGTATCTGCTTTGCTTTGTGTCGTGCTCCTTCTAGCCAAAGTGGTGCAAGGCACGGGGAGCTCAGAGTCGCCTTGGGCAGCTGTGGTTTGGGTGGAAGGACATTTGGAGAACACATCTCAAGTGGATGGGGGTGGTTGGTTGTGGGCCTGTGGGGTGAGATCTCCTGTGCCACAGGAGCGTCGCTGTGGTCTTCCAGCAGTGGGGCAACGTGTTAAATTTGTTGGTGTTTTGGGGGAGCCACGGGGAGATGTGGCTGTGTGAGTTGGAGGAGAGCTGGACCTGCGTGGTGAGGGGACGTGATGCGGTATCAGCGACCACATGGAAAAGCCAGAGCGTGGACCACCTTGTGCTGCACTGACTGGGGAAGGCTAAACCACACTGGTGTGGCCGTGGCAGGCAGTGTTTTACTCAACAGCCTGGTGATACCTGGTGGACGTGTGCTGTTGAGGCCTTTTTGAAAATTAAATCTGGCTGGTTTGCAGTCTGGATTCTCGTACTCTTCTCTCTGACCTCCCCACTTCAGTTTCCAAGCAAATATGCCCTGGGTTTGAGCTGGTAAGAGCTGTCAAGGCCCTGTGTGGAGGAGCTGCGCGCCTCATGAGGTAGTGGCCTGTCCCTGGCCAGGGTGGAGGGTGGTGGAGCTGAGAGGAGAGACGGGAGCTGGGGGGGTCAGAGAAGGGAGGTCAGAGCAGCCCGTTTCCAGGAAGGTTGCTGTGCAGCCGGCGTCTGACGTGGAAAGCCGGAGGTTGCAGCCGTGTCCAGATGTGGAGAGGTCAACCCAGCGCCCTCCTGCGCGGGGAGGGGAGAGATTCATCTCTCTGGCCATTTTAATAAAGCGCTGGCGCCATTTGGGAGTCTGGGAGGGAGCGGGAAGAAGATGGAGCATGGAGGGAGGGCTAAAGATGGTTAAAAAACTACGGGGAAAAATGTAAACCTGTAGCCTGTGAGAGCTGATTCTCACCACATTAAAGGGTTCAGAAGAAGGTTGTTTCTCTTCCCTTTCCTGAAACTTTTTCCTGACCCCTTTCAACTCAAAAGGCTTTATCAAGTGTTAGTGGCTTTTCTTTTTTGTGATTGTTGCTTTTGGCTTGAAAGGCAGGAAGCAAACAAAAGCGGGGTGTGCTGCGCTGACTGCCGTAAGCCCTCTCCCCACAACAGTGGATGCTTTCCAGTGTCCATATTTCAAGCGCAGTGTTATGGTTGGGGTGGCGGGGAGCGGAGGCCGCTGGATGTGAACGAATACATCTGCTTGCTCTGGGAGAGTCCTGGTCCTGCTCTGAGGTGTTGCTGTCCTCCTTGCAAGATGCCTGGTGGGGGTGGCACCGAGTTGTGTGGCGACTTAAAAAGGGGCAAAATGAGGATGTGATGAGCAGGTCTTGGCTTCCTCGTCCCCCTCCATCTCCTGGCTCAGCTTGGGCACCTGTATCACCATCCTGACGGCAAGAGGTGAGGCAGAGACACCCCGTGACTTTCCTAGAGCCTTTCCCTATAAGGGTTGTGGGGAATTAAGGCCTCTTCCTGAGGATTACTGTTCCTGTGGGCTACCAACCCATCCCGTGCTCTCCTGCCCTGTATTTTATCTTCCTGGTGATAGTTTCCTGGCTGCGATGCTCCTCCGGTATCGGGACCAGCTGCTGCGCGAAGGCGCGCGCATGTGCGGGACGCAAAGGTTGTGCGCATGAATGAGTAAAAACTCGGGAAGAGTCTTGGACGGCGCGTTTATCTCATGGAAGAGGAATTCTTAGATGAAGAGTTGCAAAATCAGCCATCTTCCCCCTGTTGTTCTGGCAGTGGTGTCGCCACCAGGATGCATCCCACCCGATTCTTAGGGGCATGCGGGGGGTGTCTCTTCAGGTGGGTGTGTAAAGAGCCCCCGGGCTGCCTTCGCCAAGCTTGTTTTATGTCTTTGTTCTAATAAAAAGTTGTGTTGCTTCGTATTTCCAAGCTGTTGCTGCGGTGGTGGTGGTGGTGGTGGTGGTGGTAGCTCTCAGCAGCTGAAGAAAAGCTCTTGGTTGTTTCCTCCCCCCCGACCTTTGCATTAACATCTGGACAAAGATAAATGCACACGCGGGTTGTTTTCACTTGCTTTGATGTCCTCGCAGCCTTAATGAAAAGATCATTTCTAAGGCGGAGGAGCCGTGGCCCGGATTGCAGAGGGGTTCTCTCCCCACCTCTCCCCAGACAGCGAGTGGCGTGTTGGGAACAAACTCTGCAAACTCGGCGCAGGCGGGGGGAGCGTAAGTGAAAGCTAATTGGAAGCAGCCCTGACTTGCACTCTGCTGGAGCTATTTACAATATCTTTCATGCGGTGACTTATTGAGTTATTCACTCAAAGAGGAGAAAAAAAAAAAGAAAGAGTCTTGCTTATTTATAGCAACGGTGGTAACCACTGATACATGAGCTGGCTTGGACATGGAGGGATCTGTCCTGGTCAAATCTTTGGCTCTTTAATCGCATCCTTCACCCCCCCAGCCGCATTGGAGCACATCTGCACCTATTGCTGTCTGTGGGTCGCATTTGGGTACCGGAGACCTCTCAGGCCTTTCTCTTACGTTTCCTGAGCGAGATCTGGTGTCATTGTGCCATCCTGAGCTGCTGTCTCTAACACCCTTGATCTCCTGCTGTGTAATGCAGGGTGGGTGGTGGTTTCTCATCGTGGGTTTAGCTGGCGTGGTTGCTCAACGTTGCGCAGTCTGAGCTGGCTGGGTGAGGATGGCGCCTGGCGTTGCAGCGAACCTGTTTTGTCTTGGGGCTGGGGAGAGGTAACGCTCAACACTGGTTTTGGAGGAGGGAGGGAGGAACCGTGCTGGGTTTTGAGTGCCGGGTGTCTTTGTGTGGAGCAGGTAGGTGTGAGGGGTGGCCTAGGGTCAACCACACAGGAAGAGCTCCACTGAGGACACGGGTCTGTGTGGGGCTTAGAGCTGAAGTCTCGCGTGGACCCTGCCCATTAATGCTGTTTTATCCAGAACCCATGGCGATGTGTCCAGGTCTGTGGTCCCAACTCATCCCCGATGCTGGGATGTGTCTGTAATCCAGGGGAGATGCACGGTGTACGTGAAGTGTCTGCCTGCCTGCAGAGGCTTGTTCCACCGTCCACATCACCCCGGTTTCCCAGCGGTTGGCTTCTGCCCCTGCCTCTCGCTGATCTTGCTGTTATTTTTTTTAAGCCTGGCACTGATGCTTTTGATGTTCCCAGCCTCCTATCTCTGCACTGCTCCTGCAGTACCAGCCCCGTGCCTTTCATTACCGCGTTAACAAACTCGAGTCGTGCCTAACGAGGACGCCTCATACGTTATGCTAATGATCAAGAGACATGTTAATGATATTTTAGAAGCCTAATTAGTGGAATATATAACTATATGCAATTTGGTAATGGACTGTGACAAGAAGTTGTTAAAAGGGGGCTTGACAAATCCAGTTGCATGTGGCCTCAGACAAACAGTTGCCGAGAATAGATGGAGAGAAGCGGGGTCTCTGCGTGCGTGCGTGTGCTTGCGTCTCGCCTCCCCGTGCTGAGGGGCGCTTTTTGGCGCCTGCGCTCGCCAGCCTGACTGACACAAGCTGGTTTTTTGGCTCTAAATTTTCTATTCTGCTTCTCGAACTGACGTGACCAAAGCTTCGATTTATGGGCACCGTAATTTTCTCTCTCCATCTGTCGATATCTGCATGCGTAGGGATAAAATACAGTCGGCCTGTCTGCGCGGGGAGGCTGCGCTGTGTGGACCTGCTGCGGGACCAGTCCACCGGGGCTGCGGTGGACCTGCTGTCCTCCACCGCTTGGGAGGAGCCAGAGGAGCTGTCGGAGAGCAGCACCAGGTCTCGTGTGTCCCCTGAACATCTCACTTAACGGCAGCTATTCCCAAGGTAGAGACACAGCCATGCTTGAGCACGCGTGAATTCTGGTCCATGGGAAGGACCTAGAAGTCATGCAGGACTTGCATCAAGCAGATCCCAAAAGCACCACCTTAGGTGTGAACATTTGCAGGAGGTGGGCTCCTTGGGACCTGTTTCTCTTCCCTCAGCAGTGGAGAGAGCAGCCTGGCTGTAGACGTCTTCTCATGGACAATTGCAGATGCTTACCAGTTTTTTTTTGGTTGACGTGCTTTCTACAAGGCTTGAAAGCTGCCTGCCTGGTCCAAGGCTGAGGCTGAGTGTTTGGAAATGTGACCTCATGTCTTGGCTGGGCCAAGGGCGGTTTGAGCCTTAAAAACCCAGGCCACACGTGGCCATGAAGAGGTGCCAGCTGGAGGGTGTGATCTGGTGGCCAGCATCTCTGATGGTTGGACTCCATGGCCCGTCCAGCGGGGATGGGGAAAACACAAATCTGTGTCTCATGCTTCCAACAGAGTGAGGCCTCTTGCTGACAGTGGTGGCTGTTAGCCATCCCATTTCAGACTCCCTGAGGTTATAGACCGCTTCTTTTGTGTGTTGGGCATCTCCTCTGCTTAGTAGAAGAGGAGCCACCTTCTGACACCCCATGGGAGAGGAGGAACCTGGTTTCTCTTCTAGGCTCTGCTCCACCCCTGCTGCAGGACCTGGGGCGACTTGTGTTGCTGCTGTGCTGGAACCTCTCCTGTGGGGATGGGGCGACTCCTCTGACCGCAACCGAAAACAAGTTGAAGAGTGGGGGCAAAAGGTTCACAGTACGGACTCCCATTGCTTATGAAGCAGTGCCAATTATTAGATCTTATTTCTTGATATCAAGCCCAATTTTTGTCCGGCCTTACTAACTTCCCAGTCTTTCGAGCCGTACCCCGAGAGCTGCACCGTTTCATTACTTTGTGCCTCTTTGTATGTATGACTTAGGTACCTGCCCTAAAATCAAGATCTTAGTACAATTAAATTCCCATTTAAAGTCTCACTTTTATTATATGAACATAAGCACAATACCTCTCTGGCAAGGAGACGCTGAATTGAAGGGACAGGGGAAGATGTACGTGGCCTCTCAAAGGGTTTCCATGTGGAGGGCTGAGAAAGAGGAGTGGAATTGGATGGTCCTGCTCAGCGTGGAGATGTGCTCCCATCCTGGGTGTCCATCCGGGCTGCGTGGGCATCCGTGGCCCAGGGGACCCTGCCTGCTGTGACCAGGAGTGGCGATGGATCTGTGGTTGGGAGCTGGCCCCAAGGCAGCTCACTGCCAGAGGAGCTGCCCGAAACGTGTGAGAATTTGCAGCTGCTTTGCAGCTTGGAGAACTTTCATCCTGTTGATTTTTTTCCTCCTCCCTTTAAATATTTTTTAAGATGTTAAATTTCTTTCACTTATTTGGCTTGCTTTTTTTTTTCTCCTTCCCCCTGCTAATAACTAAATTATAATGAGGCTCCCAGTGGGATTTAAAAATGTAAAAAAAAAAAACAAACCCACATTAAAAACCCTGCAGAAATTATTCCCCCCCTCTTTTTTTTTTTCTTTTCTTTCCAGTGCAATCCGTTCTGCATAATAGCTCTTTGTCTTGCTGGCAGAGAGGCACGGGGGAGGCCGGCGAGCGACGGCGAGGCAGCGGTGGCGCGCGCAAGAGTTTCGTGCCGTCCTCAGCCGAATGGCACCGAGTTCCTACCCCTTGGGGGACCGTTTGGAGCTGTACCCCCGGCGAGCCCTGTGTGGGCATCGTGCCTGGGTATCTCCCCACTGGGTTTGTGCTTGGGCTCAAATGAGCTCACCTCGCCCGGCAGCCCTGCCAGGAGACAGGTATAATAAAGAGGGGGAATCTTTACACTCCGCGATTTCATTCCACGGATCAAAGATCAAAGCGGAGGAATACACAGCGACCATAAAATTAACTGCTTTTTCAATTTTACAATGCTTTCAGTGATAAAGAATCATATAAATTTAATATTAATTAAACACTTAGCTTTTAACCTCCTCCTGCATCTACTTTTGGCTCCTTGTTGGGGAAAAATTAATTGGGCATCTTAAATCTTGCGTTACTAAATGCTTTGACGGGGGGTTTCAAAAGCACTTAGAACTCGAGCAAAATGTATTTGCGCCATTCGTCCTTCCACTCACCTAATTGAAAATCTTAGAGGGGAAAGGGAGGGGGCAGAGAAGAGAAGAGGAAAAAAAAAGTACCGTTTTATGGGTTTGTTTCTTAAAAGGAGGAAAAAAAGAAAGGAGGGGGGGAGGGGAAGGAAAAAGGCATAACTTATAGCTGCTCTTACGGTCTGGGCTTTAATTCAATCCCCGTCACACTTAACACCTCGCAAAATGGAAGCGATTGATCTCCTATTACAGATGGGCCATCGATCGGAGCCGGGGTGCTGGCGCTCCCCTGGCGCGGCCGTCTCGCGCGCTTCCCTCCACCTCCAAATCCCGCTCCGCAGAAACCTGCCCGCGTTGTGCGGGGAAGATATAAACATCAGGGCACGTCTCCCTGTGCCTACCAGTATGGTAATGTGTATTATTAGCTTCTCGACCATTGAAACACAGCTGCCTTTGGGGTAGAGCCCAGCAAGCGGCTTTTTAGTGGCAAACAGCAACACTTCATGAATGTGTGAGGAAGGAATTGCAAAACACTACCGTCACGATCCAAACCGGAGAGATGCGGTGGGAGGAAAGCTCTTGGAAATCAGTAATGTTGCACCAGACCTGAGGAGCACAGCGGAGAGCAAATTAGATGTGTTATTTGCAGTGTGGTTTGGCAAAAAGGGTAGCAGTGGGCTTTCTGGGCTGCGGAGGCCACACTTGATAGAGCAGCAGAGATCTTAGTTCCTTTTCCTGACTGGGTATGGCGTGTGTCTCCAGACATCTTATTAATGCAACGGTACTGGTGAAATGAGGGGAGTTGCAGGAACTCCAGATGGATGGGATTGGAGCTGGCGAGTGATGGAGAGGAATTCTCCCTTCGTGGTGGAGCCTCATTAATTGCCGTGCAGACCAGGAGACCCACCAGCGGCGTTCTCCACGGGGATGTTAGGTGCTAACACGTGGTAGGAAACACCTGGATCAAGAGAAACTTGGGAAAATAAATGAATGAGCGACTCCAAGATGCTGAGAAGAAGCTTGTGAGGTGAACGGTGTTTTACCTATTTGTGCTGTTTGTTTGCACAGCACCAGAGTTTCGTGAGGTCTTTTGTAAAGGCAGAAGGGTAACAGCAGCAGAAGACTTCTTACAGGCTTTTCTCTTATGGGCTTGGCTGCGAATTACAGAGGGCAAATCTCTCTGAGCGTGCACTGATGGAGCTGTGCGAGCACAGTGCAGGTAGTTTGGTGGAGAGCCCAGCAAATTAGAGGCACCCCTGAACCAGGCCTGTGGGTGGACGTGGTACCTGGCTCGGGATTTTTGAGCAGTGTGGAATGAGTGATTCATTGTCTGGTTGGTCCTCTGTTTGGGATTCTTGATCCGAGTTTGGATTCGGACTTTCCCCTTCGTTTTGGGGTGGTTAAAGAACTTTTTCCAAAAAAGAAGCTCCTTGCCAAGTTCAAGGAGCAAGTTGGCTATGATGCCTCTCTCTGGATGAGGGGTGTGGGTGTCAGATGGTGAGGAGCTACTGAATGGATAACGCAGAGCTGGGAATGGGGCAGTGAACTTCAGGATGGACAAGGGGTGAATTGAAAAGTGAGGCCAGAAGCAGGCTCTGAGTTGCATTGTGGGGGATTATACTGCAGGGGGCAAAAGCTGTAAGGGGCTGGAGGCATTTGGCAGCATGCTGTGTGGTTGGCACTATTTTACATACCTCCTCTGTTTTGAGCTCTGGATCGTTTGCAGGATTCATTTTAAACTGGGAAGATCGCGGGAAGCAGAATAACCTGGTGCAGATCATCATGGACAAATTCCAGGAGGCTCTTCTGGTTTTGGGTTTGGTTTTTTGACTGGTTTTTGGCTTGTTTTTTTGGTTGTGTTTTCTTTAGACATTTCTTTGAGGGTTTCCCCAAGTCTTAGCTGGTTGACTGCTTATGTTTTGAAGAGGGTATCTCGTACTTGATGCTGCCCCTGATGAGGATGCTGAGGCTCATCTGGTCCAGCTGGCTGATTTAAGGACCAGTCCTTTAAAGGAGCAGTGTGGCACGGTGCCTGCGGTAGGCAAGGCTCTTTGCTGGAGAAACGCAGTCTCTGCACACAACAGCATTCACAGAAAAAGGCAGGGCCACCAGGGTCTTTCCTGTACCATTTTAGGCTGCTGGGATAACACCTAAGGTGTGGCACTGGTCCTTCATGGCCAAGCAGTCCCCCCATTTTCTGTCTCCTGGGCCATACACCTCACAAAGCAGGGGCTGCGCCTCTTCCCATGCCGACCCTGGCTCCATCACTTCAGCCCTGGGAAAACAAGTGGTGACGTGTGTGCGCTTTGCCTGCCAGGGTCTTGCCCTCTCCTCATGAGTGAAGGGGCTGACACTTGGACTCTGTGCTTTGATGGATTGATTTATTCTAACGTCTCCTGGGTTAGACAGGAGGTGTTAGTGAAGGACCGGGCAGTGCTGATGCTGCAGTGACTCCGTGTGGGCTCTCCCAGATGGCGCTTGGGAGGGATGAGGAGCTTTCCCACCTTTGGTTGTGGGGTTCAATCCTTGCCTCAGCGTATTTCAGATCTGGGACCGAGTCCTTACTTGCAGATGGATTGTTGACGTGTTTAATACACATGCTGCAAGTCAGGATGCGTTTTCAAACAGGACTAGGTGAAGAACCTGCCAGTATCCAAAGACCACCTCTAAAGTCTGTTGTCAAGCATCCCATGTCACCGTGGGTGTTTGCTTGCCTCTGTCTTCTCCCTAAGAACTACCGGAGCTGGGCTAGAGGCTAGCAGTTGCTTAAATGAATGGCTTAGGTTACCCCCAGCTCTCTACATGCAGCTGTGGAAACGCTTTGATATGGCTTATCCTCCAGGATCCATAAGAAAGTCATTGAGAAACAGCAGGGTTTTCTAAGTAGTCCTTTGTGCTGCAGTGTGAGATAATGTTACGGGGAGGACACGGCGCGGTGCTGCTTGCCCGCCGTCCCCAGCAGCAGCAATGACGAGTGGAGGAGAGTGCTGCGGGGCCGTGCTCTGCTCCCCTCTCCCTCGTGGCTCCAGTTTTAGAGATTGCCATTTCTTTAGGATTGCCAGCAGCAGCAGCAGGTCTCTGGGTTGAGAGTGCCCTTGAGTGGTGACCCTGCCATAGCTGCATTGAACGTAAAGGGACCTGGCGCTGTGGCACAGCTTGTGCCGGGGCTTTGCCCGGTTGGAGGGGTGATGCTGTGCAGGAGGTGGGGGCTTTGCTGAGACCTTAGAAGATACTGGGAGGGTTTGGCAGTGGGCTTAAACCAGGGTATCCCTGCAAGTGATGGAAGAGCTTTACCCATTTGTACCAGCTGGGAGTCATATTTTTCTGCTGTGTGCGTGCAGCTCTTGTGGGGCAGTGAGCGCAGAGCTGCTGGGTTTGGCCTGAGTTTAAACCCTCTTGGTAATGTCCCTGCATTGCCCAGGTCTTGCTCTCGAGAAAAGCTGAGAAGCCTCATTCTGGCCAGGTTTGAAAAGCAGACCTGGGGTCTTGAGCAGCTGAAATGCTTTTTAAAACATTGGTTGTTCTTCAGGATTTTGATTCTCCAGCGGAGGTGTACTGAGCACGTACCCACGGTGCATGTGTGCGCACGTGTGCCTTGTGGCAGGTGTAACTCCAGTCTTATGGAAATTATTTTATGCTTTCATGGAATCTTGAGGAATTCAGATTTTGGTAAGAGGAGGAAATGTTTCAACTTTTATTGGTGCCTGAAGCTAAACAGCTTTGGGTGGTGGAGCTGGGGGAGGATCATTACAGTGCCAAAGAGCATGGGTGATGGGGATGTTCAGGGCACGCTTGCAGATACAGGAGGTGTTACAGTAGGAGTTTTTTCTTTTTAAATCAAAACCTCCTTATTTCAGTGGGAGCAGTGCATTTGCCAAGCGTGAACCTTCTCCGCACGGTGATCCCACAGCACACAGACTGGCTGGGATGAGTGTTGGAAAGCAGGGAACCACTCACCTCAGCAGCCTTTACCCTGCAGTCCTGGCAAAGCTCTCCTAACTCAGCATGTCCCCAGACCTTTTTATTTTGTGGGGGTTATAATGAATCCTGAATTGCTGAGTTTTTCCCCCGTCTGTTCAGGCGCTAGGTGCAGCGCAGCAAGGGCCTGAAGGCAGATTAGGTTCAGTACTGGTCACTTTGCCAGTGCTGGCAGGAGGAAGAAAGTGTTTGAATTTGGGTCAGTCACTCACTGGTGCTCCTCGGGGAGGCTCTGGTTTCTTGTTCATAGCTCTCCAGGAGAAGCGGATCTCCTGGTTAAGTTCAGAAGGGCTTGTGAAACGTGCAGGGGCTCTTGTTACCTGCTCCAGCCATGGAAAATTAACTCTGCGCTTGCGGTTTGCTCTGGGGAACTTCGCAGTCTTTTGCTCTTAATTCATGGTATTTTCTCTAGCTTCTCCCTCTAGTCCCTTTTCCATAAACGTAAGTAAAAGGAAAAAAGAAGGCGGGCAGTGAAGAGGAGAAAGCAGCTGCAAAAGGGCTGATCAGCCAGCAAGGGGCATAGACCTGCTTGGGAAGCCCTCGGTTCCCCTGAGAGCAGGAGTGGAGCTTACCCGAGCCGGGACTGGGCAGTGCCTGCCCGTGCTGCTGCCCGCTGCTGTAGGAGCGCTCCATTCTTCCACGTTGGAGTATGAACACCCCTTGCCTGGCCAGGACTGTTCACCCCTGGAATGGGAGGTGAACCTGGCCTCGTCGCAGCACTGCAGCACCTCCAGCCTTGCCTGCACCCGCCTCCTTGGCCATGCCGTGTCCCCATCCCCCAGGACCATTTCACCTTGGTCCTCACGCGTGGGGCATCTGTAGGATGTGGAAAGCTCCGTGCTGCAGCCAGGCATGGGGAAAGGGAAGGAGGCGCTGCCACCCTGCTTGAGCAAAGCTCTGTCCCTGGCCTATGGGGACATCGGTGCTGATTTCCCTGACCACTGCCCACCCCCTCCCTGTGTCCTTCCTGCCATCGGAAGGAGGGAAAGAAAAGGAGGAAGAACCATATGAAAAAAAAATGTTAATTTATTAATCGCGGAATATATAGCAGTTCATCTGAAATGCTGTTGCTATGCCAACACCCTGGGAGTTTATTTTCTTAATCCAGGAGTGAAGCGTTTGGTCCCCCGCTCTCCTGCTGAGCTATTTGAATATGTTGCTGCTGCCGCCGTATCTGTTTAAAAGGGGGAAGGAGGGGAAAAAGGGAGGGGAAAAAAAAAAAGTAGGCTAAACCACCAAAGCAGTCAGATGCAAAGCAGTAAGAAGCCTTTCTCAGTACGACTTAGTAAAAATGACACAAATTAATATACTCTACTTAAACCAGACCAAGATTAATGCTTCTCTTTCAGAGCAGCTTAGTCCAACTGTCACTCGACAAGCGTTCGTCGGACAAAATCAACACTAATCAACATTTATTCCTCTCTTGCCCTTGGGTCTGAGGAGCGTAGAGCGGGCTGCGCCATTCTCCGGCTCGTCTCGCCACGCTTTTCACCCTCCATCCAGCTTCGCCATATATCACCCTTCCTCTCTGTGCTTCTGCTCGTACGGATCCACACGCTCAGCTATCAGGCTACATTAGAGGCATGATAGATTTTCTGTTTTAATTTACATCTATTATATTACAACATAACAGATCTTGATTCAGTGGAGGCCAGTGTCTCCTATAGCCAGGCTCTTTGGGAAGATTTCTGCATTAACTTATTAAGTGTAGTTGGAAAGTGGCTTCAGATAGACTCCTTCTCCCTCCTCTCACCTCCGGGTGCTGAGTGAAGGTGTCGTGGCACACCTCATGCGGAGAAGCCCGTGGCCATCTCGTCTGGCTTTCTCAGAGCTGGGAGACGATGATTTTGGAGAGGATGGGCTGTTGAGCGCTGCCTGCTGCCGCTGCTGTGGGTTGGACGGTGGGCTGCTTTGTCAGCAAAGTTTGGAGGAGGCTTTGCCCTGCCTTGCGGTGCTGCTCTGTGTCCTAGACCCTGTAATGAGGTGGAGGGGAGAAGGGCTGAAACCAGTTGTGGGTGTTGAGAGGTCGAGGTCCCTTCATACCAGCAGTGCATCTTCCCATTTCTTGTGCAGGGATGCTGAAGCCAGGAGTGTCTGGCACACAGGGTTTTGCTGAAAGCCTGCGATTCATGGTTCATTGCTGGTGGCCAGGGTACCGGTTCCTGCCGTACCTTCGCAGCAGGGCAGGGACAGGTCTGCTCTGAGGTTTGCCTGGCAGACTTCTCAAGATCTTGGCAGGGCTGCGCTCCAGCTGACTTTCCCTTTGAGCATCAGGTTGTCCAGAGGGTCTCGGGGAACTGAAAAAGGCAGAAGAGTAGAAGAAACTGGAGCACATCGTGTTTGTTTCCTCTCCGATGAGCGGAAAACCGGTGAAGGTCATGATGCTGCTGTGCCCTGCTCAGTGTAGTTTGAAGAGCTCTTCCTGTCCTTGCAACCTTGGGTTATTAAAATGGGAGGGAGGGGAATCCCTCCTCCACATTCCCAGTTCTGTACTTTGTGTTCAATGCTTTTTTCCCTGATTTACCTGGCAGAGCACTCACCTGGGATTTGGATGATCTGTATTTGACTTTTTTCCAGTGCCACAGAGCTGTGTAAGCTTGGACAAGGCTGTGTCTCTCACTCTCCTGGATGGGAGTGTACGGCAGTTAGGCTCTTGGGCAGACTAAAATCAAGGTGGTTCTTGCTCCCCTTAGTCCAAAGGGGAATGCAAACACAGTCTTGCTTCTCAGACTGAAGGAGTAGATGTAAGACTAAAAGCCAGGTGAGAAGTAGTAACAAATGCGGCGTATAAGCAGCCTCTTCTTCAGGTTGTGTGCGCGAGTGTAAATCCATCTGGGGATGGCAGACTCATCTTTGTGAGGGGTGTCCAAGAGCAGGTTAGAAGAATACCTGTCAAGGATGCTCTTGTTCCAGTGCTGGAGAAGGTGTCAGTCCGTACGTGACTGCTGATTTGGGGTGTGAAGGGCCAGGGATGCTGGGCCTCCCAGTATGGGGTTAGTGCTGATGTGGTGTTTATTCTGTTCCTGCCAGTCGTGGCCAAGCAGCTGAGGTTGCCCTGAGTTTGGATGGGGGCAGGGGCAGGGGCAGCCCTGAGTGTAACGGTTGCTGTCATGGGTTCCTGGCCCCCCGGGAATCCAACGCGTGATGTCCCCACTGTTTTTGCCGAGCTTGGCTCTGTGGCGTGCTGTGGATGATGGATCGGTGGTCCCAGGGATGGGGTCCAGTTGCAGTCACTTTCTCAGATGAAAACGGAGCTTGTTGATTTTGCTGGGAATCCCACGGCCCTCTTAGGCCATAGGTCCCTTTTTGCCCATAGGTCCTTTTTGCCCATGACACAAGATCTAACTTGAAAGGCTGTAATTTCTCCTTTCCTCCTGGGAACACTTAGGTCTACGGAGGCTTTCTCCCATCGTGGCCTCCATCACATCGTGCAGAGGCTGCCAGCCGGCAAAGTACCGGAGCACCCTTCTTCGCAGCCTGGGTGGACCAAAGGCTGGACTTGGAGAGTGGTGGGCCCTCTCTGCCTTTCCCTCCCTCTCTCTCTCTGCTGGTGTGAATGAAGATTTGATTAATGCGGGCACTTTAGCACAAGTGCCATTTTCCAGGCTGTAGCTCTTGGCACAGGGAGCACTGCAGGACTGGAGCAGAGGAGAAGTGCAGCGGTGTCCGTGTGTGCCTGTGCGCGCCGGGCGCTTTATGGCGTGCTGGGAGAGGAGCACCCAGCTTCCCTCCCCGCTTCTCATTGCTCAGCAGTAAAGTAAATGATGCTTGGTATAACTTTGCACTTACAGAACTGCAGCTCGATTTAAAAAAAAAAAACCAACCAGCCCAAACTCCAGGAATGGGAGGGGCTCTGTAGCGAGCTTGTCTCTGCAAACCCACCTCGTTAATTTTAATGGTGGGAGAAATTCTTCAGCATGGGAGAGAGGAGAGGCAGAGATGCTGGAGTGCCAGCAGCCCTCGGGGGTGGGAGGACAGCAGTAAGTCCCAGCCCGTGGGAGACTGTCCAGGGACAGACCTCGCTGGGGAGTCCTGGCCCTTCTGAGGACTCGTAAATCAGCCAGGCTCCCGCTCCAGCTGCGAACAATGGTCTTGGGCAAAGGCTTGGTGGGAGCCTGGGTGCGTGCAGGGACCATGAGGCTGGGTGGGGACCGCTCGCTCCAAGGCCGCTCCAGGCTGCGGGGCTTTGCCAGCTCCTCAGGGAGGTTTTTGGAAGGGAGGTAACATGCATGGGAATTAATGCTGTTTGTAAAGCACTTGGAAGATGGGAAAGAGCTATAGAAGTGGTGTAATTAATAGAGGCTGGCTAATTTAATGTTCTGCCTGGACATCATCTCAGCTGATATATATGTAAGGAAAAGCATTAGCACTAGGAAAGATCGTTCCCCCTCCAGTGCTGAGGCTAAAGCAACCAGATTTATTTCTCTTAATTGTCTCCAGGAACCAAAGTCTAAATGTCCCTGAGCCTTGGAAGTGAATGTGCCTGTGAGACAGCAAAGCTTTCAGAGCATCCTTGCTTTTGACAGCTCCCCAACTACACACCATGGTTGAGGTGCTGGCACCTGTGTGGCTGAGAACAGCCCGGGTCAAGTGTGATTCGTGAGCTCTTATGAAAGCTACGTGGGTCTGGAGCAAACGTCGTTACTGGGAGGAGGGGCACATTTGCTATAGGAAAGGCTCTGTGCCAGGCCGGGGTGGCCATGGGAGCAGGTGCTTTGTTCAGATCCTGGGGAAGCTGAGGAAGACGACATCTCCTTGGTGGCAGTGTATGAAGTAGCAACTGAGAGATGTTTCTGCTGCCCCCGATGGGATGCTCAAGGAGATTTGGAGGCAGCCGGTGTTAAACAGGTGAAAGGGAACTGGTCCTGTCCACCGGGCATGGATTGGGATCCTTGCAAAACTGAAGGGTTCAGGTGCTGAGCGTTTTCCAACCTGGATATCTCACGTTAAACCAGATCTGGGCTGTTGGGAACGTCTCCTGCTGCAGTACTGTTACCCAGGGCTGTGCTGTGTAATGACATCCTTACACTGCAGAAAGTCTTGCTTTTGTTTTGTTTGCAGATCTAGCATAGGCTGCATCTGTTTAATCTGTGCTCTCATTTACCTCGCTGCACTGGGGATGGAGTGAAGTGAAGGAGACCTCCTTTCCTTTCCTTTTTTTTGTGCTTTAAACCTTTTCTTCAGCTTTCTGGTTATATGTTTCTGTAGCCATGTGCTCAAGAGTGCTGGTCAGCACCGCCCTCCTGGCCTCTTCTCCCAGAGTGAACTGGGACTGGGCTCCAAAATCCATATATAGCTCTTGGAGAGGTTTTCCAAGATGCTGGCTGGTTTCTGTCCAGCTTTGGATGTGCTCGACTCGCTGGGAAGCTGGGTTGTTCCCTGTGCCTGAACATGGTGTTGGGGCCTGCCCAAGTCTGAAGGCGTTGGCCTTATATGCATAGGAACAGGCAGTTTCTATATAAATGTTTTTATAAGGGCTATAAACTGTGGCCCTTTGGAGTGTGAGCCAACCACTGCACACTGAGCTCGGAGGAAACTTCCCTGCGAGCATCTCGTCCCGAGCTCCTCCTCCATGGGGCTTCTTGTGATGGTTTCTGCACAGCCGAGTGCTGCCTGCACTGGGCAGGGGGTTTGAGGAGCCCGGGCAAGGCTTGTCCTGCTCCTGCCGGTGCCTGGGAGCTGTCAGCATGGGGAGACAGCCCTGAAGGAGCTGGGGTGTGAAACCCTTCACCTCTCCCAGAAAGTTTATGGGTTGTCTGTGCATACCCATGGCCCCCCAAGGGGGTTGGCTCTGCCTGGGGTGACTTAGGAGGCAGCAGATAGCACAGCAGGACTCGGTAAGTGACCTTCTCCCGGGTCGCTGCCTGCCAGGGTCGTTTGGCTGCTCAGCTGCATAGCAGGGATGCTTTTCCCTGCTGGTGAAAGAGCAAAGGAGAGATCCTGCGGGAGGAGGAGCAGGAGGGGAGGGCTGCCAGC
>NW_010194844.1:42569-42777 GCF_000695765.1 Mesitornis unicolor
CACCAGGGACCTGCCCCGCGGGCCCAGCTGTGTCTGGAGCTGGTCCAGAGGAGGTGCAGGGGGAAGGGGGGTGGCTGTGCAGCAACCGGGCAGCTCAGTGCTGCATTTCCTAAGCCTGAGCCGGCCCCTCAGGGTTGCCCGTGCCTCAGTTTCCCCAGCTGTAAAGCCAGTGAAACTTGCAAGCCATCTTATTTATATATATATATAT
>NW_010194845.1:0-2144 GCF_000695765.1 Mesitornis unicolor
CCGGCCGCCCCCGGGCCGCCGCGCCACCGACTTCCCCTCCTCGGCAGCCGCCAGCTCCCCGCCGGAAAGACGTCGCCCTTTGCACCCCGCCCACTTCCGGTCCAGCGGCCTCGCCGCGCTGGCTCCTTAC
Source organism: Mesitornis unicolor (assembly GCF_000695765.1). Taxonomy (NCBI): domain Eukaryota; kingdom Metazoa; phylum Chordata; class Aves; order Mesitornithiformes; family Mesitornithidae; genus Mesitornis; species Mesitornis unicolor. The sequence goes on from NW_010194845.1 coordinate 131, forward strand.
GTCGGCCGTGCGTCTGACGTCACGCCTGTGCGCCGCGGGTTCGAGGCCGCCCACCGCCGGCTCCGGCCGCTCCAAGTCGAAGTCCTTCTTCGAGGGCCGTGATACTGCATTACCCGCTAAACCTTCCCCTCATCCCCCCAAAAACCAACCCTCAGCACAGACCCGGCGGCTCCGGGGTTCCGTTACAAGCAGGGAAAGCAGCGCTCTGTTTCAGTAGTTTTTATTTCTACCATGCGTACACGTACCAGACGAGTGATCTTCTGTCACGATTTACAAAGCACACTGTACGACCACGCACACGCAGTGCATCTGGATTTTTACAGATTATGTCTTCTAGCCTCCACAAGACCTCGATGCAGCAGCCACTGCTAGATAGGTAATTCTAATCGGCAAAGTCTTCTTGTTGACACTGAAGCTATTTAGCTGAAGGTCTATTCCTGCCTGTGGCGACTCCTCGGTGGGAAGGACACAGCCTTTTCACCACCCAGCCTCAGTTCTTCTGGTAGTAGAACCACTTGTCAACTGCGTGGGGCAGAAGAAATCGAGGGGGTTAGTCCTCTGTTAGGCCACCCACTTATTAAGTAGTCCCAGGGCGCTGCGCACATCACCCCCAGCACCGGAGCTTCCTCATTCTCCTGTCAACAACTCCACCACACACCCAACAGGTTTTGGTGTAGCCCTGTTTACATGTCTTTGTTTTCCTGAAGAAGTCATCCTCACTCAGCCTACATGTGACTCAGTTCAGGTAAGGACAGCAAGCCAGAGCCTGCTTAGCCTCCCTCTGGCTCAGCTGACTCAGGAGGGCCGAGCCATTTTACCTCCATGGCAAACATCAATTTCTTCACAGGTTTATTACCCGACAAGAGGCTGGAAGTGACAGCCCAGCTCCTCTTTCTGCCACACAGCTGTGGGTTCTCAACACCATCATTAGCTCACCCTTGGGTCTTGTCCGTGCTACAACATGTCCAGCCTCCACGTGCAAGGTGCCCATCGCAACCTCACATGGAAGGAGATGACGACAGTTGACTGAGGATTCATCCCACAGACATTGGTTTCTTAGAGCGGTGTCCCGAGGTCAAAAGGCTCATCACCAGCTTGCAGCAGACACTAAGTTCCGTGACAGATCTCTGACCAGTGGGTTCAGTGGCAACTAAAGCACCAAACCCCTGTTTCGGAGGAACTAGAATCGCTCTCCGGCTATCACCACACTTCAGTTCTCTGCAGTGCTGCTCTTTCAGGACCTGCTATAGATCTGATCTCTCCCAGAGCAAACTATGGCACCTCAGGCCTCCTACTTACCACTCATTTACCCACCTCGTGTACCCAGACAAGGAAGTAGAGCAACAACAGAAGTTATTCAGGAATTAAACAGCATTACTGACACAAGTTAGGTCCAACAAGGTTCTTCGTTTCTCCTAGTGCTACAGCCCCACCGAGCTACCAGTTAAGACACTCATTTTGCTGTTGAGAATTCCTTTGAGGAAGCCTCCACCCTGCACTGGAAGATAAATGTAGGTTTTGAGACTTACCTTCAGGTGGGATCGGGTTGGCAGCTTCACACGGTGGTGCCTGGAACAAGAAGTGTATTAGCAGAGAGCACGTGCTGACAGAGGCTGACCTTACACCTGAAACGCACTGGAGATCTTTTGGAGCTACACAAGTCTTTTGTGAGCCCAGTTTAAGATCTAAGAAGTGTAAATTGGTCTGCAGCAGCCAGTGCTGGTTAGCTGTGAGGGAATAAATGAGCTTATGTGCAGCGAGAGTCCTGTCATCCCCACAGCCTCCTCATTCCATACATGTCCTCCATGCAGGAGGTGCTCTGCTCTACGCAGAGGCTGCAGTGCCACCTGCTTCTCACCACAAGCAGTTACCGCTTCAGCGTCTACAGTTGCAGGCAGCCTGCTTTTTTTAGACCTAAAATATGCTAGTGGAACAGAAGTACAAAGGACTCTCTGAAAACTGCTCTGAAGAGCCTTCACCTGATACCAGCACTGTGCCCTTGTGGCCAAGAAGG
>NW_010194846.1:0-3767 GCF_000695765.1 Mesitornis unicolor
TGGCAGTCTCCCTTGCCTTGGGCTTCACCGCTGCTTCCTGGCCTCTCAACTAGATTTGGTGCTGCTGCTTACCAGCCTCTGGGCCCAGTCGCTCAGCCAGTATTCCCGCCACTGCCCTGCTCATCAGCCCACGGGGTGGTTGCTTGCTTCTGACCTTCAGGCACATCTCCCTTTTTGGAGTGCCCTCGCAACACCATCTGGCAGCTCCCTCAGCACTGGAGGATGCACCCCATCAGGGCCTGTCAGGGACCTGTGCGCCTCCACTTTGCCTAAGTGTTCTTTCATCTCCTCCTCTGCTGCCTGATCCTACCAGATCCTCTTGCACTAAGGGTACCATTTCTCTGCTCCAGCCTTTCCCCTAGGTCTCCTGTTGTGAGGACCATCATGTCCCAGGAGGACTGGCAGAACCTAGATCAGCCTCTAGTGCTGCCATGGCCTAGTGAAGGTCAGGAGAGTTTTAAGATGGAGCAACCCAAGTCATGAAACGGGACCGCATGATGAGCTGAATAATGACCATTCTTTGTGGGAGATGGTATGGGGCTCTGTTTTGTACCTGTGTTGAAACCATGACAAGGCAGGCAGGTGTTAGGTCCTCCTGAGCAGTGCTTGCACAGCTCCAAGACTTTTCTGATTCTCGGACTGTCCTGGTGGCAAGCAGGCTGGGGGTCCACACGATGATGGGAGGGATATGCACATACACATCCCTCAGGCCTCTGCATGACCTGCAGTGAGTACCAGTCAGTGCCAGGGGTGTTTTGAATAGAGGTTACTCCTGCATGAAGTGCACACGGTTAATTTGTACCATGGCCAACTGTCGTGGTTGGAAAACAGTCAGACCTGGCTGGGCAGCCCAGTACCTCCCTCTGCCTGTGCTGGTGCCTGTAGATAAAACAGTTGTCTTTCTGCTCCAGTCAGCCTTTGCTGAGCTTTGCTGTACGTATAACATTACTTATTAAGTTAAGCCTTCTGTCTCTGCATTAATCTAAATCTTGGGATACCACCTCCAACCCTAAAAAGTATGGTTTCAATTCTGCCCCCACCTTTCAAATGTGTAATTAACCTATAGATCCCCTTGTTGCAGGACTCTGGGGCCGCCAACAGTTTATTTGGTTTTGAGAGGACAGATCGATGGAGGGTGACCAACTACACAGAAAGCCACTGCTGGGTCAAGTAAGTACCTGAGCTGCAAACAGGTAGAGGCCGGGAGGCTTCCCTTCTTCACCCATTTTTGGCCCTAGGTGGTATTGGGCTGGAAGGATCTTTGGTCTGAACCACTATTACCTCTATATGTTGCAGCTAAGCCCTTGCATGCAAAAGCACTAGTGTATAGCGAGGACACTTGACCCACTCCTGTATCCTGACACGCTGCCACAGGAAGAAGCATTCCCAGGGAGGTTGTTTCTGTATTGGGTTAAGGTTTATCCAAAGCTCAAGCTTCTCATCCAGGGTGAAGGAGAGACCTGAGTTGTCCCTCACTGGGACATTGGCATTGCCGATGGGAGGAAAGCAGCAACACTCTGTAGCAGGAGCTACCCCACAGTGCTGAGTTTCTCCTCCAGCTTGCAGGCTAGGCAACCTCCTGCCACCATCACACACGCAGGACCTGGGGCTGACTCTCTTCCCATTTAAGAGCTCAGTTTGGTGGCCTGAGCCAAAGCTGAGACTTCTCCAGCCATTTCTCAATACTAAGAGCTTCTCTATAGAACATTATGTCTGTCTAGCCCAGGGACATGCCAGGTGCGAGAAATCAAACCACTTTCCCATGTCAGGGCCATAGTGGTGAAGCTGATGTACTTTAAAGCCCTCTGAGGCAATTTAACCGCTTTCCTGCAGTTCAGTGAGAGGCTGTGATCTGCACTGAGATGATAAATTGTGAGAATACCCCTGAGCCTCAGGAACTCCCCAGACAGGAAGCCAGCACACCAGGTTAGTCAGTGGAAGAGGAGGTATCACTATCCACGGCAAGCACATCTGGGGCAAGTGATCCACGTTCCTGCTTGGTTTAGGCGCGCAGTCCACTACCGTTGAGACAAAGTCTCCATTTCCTCTTGTTATTAACTGATGGCTTCCTACCAAGTGCAAAGTATGGTTTAGAAGTTCCAGCAGGTGAATCAGAATCTACCGTAGTTTTAAGCTTAATTTTGATAGTACAGAACCTCTTTGGTGTGCTCTGGCACCAGAACCAGAAACATAAAGACATAAACAGGAATATATACTACACAATGTAAGTGCTAAAGCAACTACTTAGTAATTTGAATTTACTAGAACTAGAACAATAACCCAAGTAATATTCTAAAGCTATATTCATTATTAAACAGGCACTGATGTTGTTTCCCCTGTCCAATGACCATGTCAGGTCCCTTTCTCTCAGCCTCAGAGGAGAAACTGTTGGATGGGCATCTCCACTCGAGCGAGGAATGATCAAACACACCTCATGGGGGAAGTGTGGAAGAATCCCACCCAGTCAAAAATAGGACAGGACTTTTACAGGATAAAGTGATTGACTGCCAGGCATTTGTTGCTAAGCCAAACCTCCTTGCTTTGTTAGCCTTCTGCCTTAGGAGGGTATTTGTATTTTCATCAACACACTCTCTCCTTTTATCGCTCTCTTATTTTCCTCTGTCTGGGTCCAGCTGGCCCAGAGTGTTTTACAGCATCCAGGCACAGCATAACCTTCAAGCTTATCTGGTAGTTTTCTTTCCCCAGAGAGCACAGAGCGGGGCAAGTGTCGAGTCTTTTCCCACACTGAGGCAGAGCATCCTGCTACACTCCCACAGGTTCCCTCCAGTCTCCCCCCTCCTGTGTGACCCGGTGCTTTGCTTTCACTCCAAAAGTGCCTCAGCTCAGCCCTGATGCCCTTTGCAAAGGATGCTGGGGCAAAGGATGATCCCAAACTCCTCCCTGAGGAATCGTCACTAAACAGCAGCTCCCCACCCCTAAATATCCCATAGCAGTCACAGTCAGAAGAGAGAAAATACCATTTTATTGTAGACTTCAACTACAGCAAAGCTTCTGCCTGATGCTTGCTGTCTGCTGGGACTGTTGGCAGCTCCAGAAAGAAAAAGCATGCACAGCCATGTGACTTCTTGGAAGTCAGCTCAAGCAAAACCCACCCAAAGCCCTACACAACTTCTGTTCTCAGCCCTCTGATGCCCCGTCTGCAGGCTTCAGCTCGTCTTGTAGAGCAAAGCATTCACGCCCCGAGAGGCAGTGGCAGATGAGCATGGGACTGGCATGGGACAAGCAGGCTGGAGAGGACAACACTCCATGCCCAGCCCCACCACAGCCCACACTGAGGTTTCTGGCCTCACAAGCCCCAGCCTGGGACAAGCCGCAGCCCTTCCTCTTACCTCGCCATCTCTCTGCGGGGGCTGGCCACTCCTCGGCTGCAGGCCAGGCCAGGCCCACCGTCTTCTCCCCAAAGAGTTCCCTGCAGGTCTCTGTCAGGAACTCCACCAGCTCCTTCACCTGCACACAGCAAAGCCTCGATCTCAAGCCAGCTGCCTGAAAACGCACCAAGCAGCCTCTCCCACTCCTCACCTTTAAAAAAAAACTTCTCAGTCACTGCCAGCATGGTCTCCAGAGGCAGCAGCTCCTCGTTGGGTGCGCTCAGCAGGTTTGGCCCAACACAGATGGCCAGGTTGCTGCAGCTTATCCTGCTTGTGTCTGTGTTGTGGCCAATGTGCTGCAGGAGGGACAGGAGCTGCTTCAGGAGGACGAGGTTGGCCGCAGGCAACTTCTTGGTCACCCTGCAGGAACAGGAACGC
>NW_010194846.1:3798-4013 GCF_000695765.1 Mesitornis unicolor
GCCTTGCAGCTGCTCTCCTCTCAGCCAGCGCTCAGGGCCCCTGCCCCACAGGCAGGCTGCTGCCCACACTTACGCTGTCAGCTCTTGCAGCTTCTCCTCCTTGCTGCTCCGCTGCATGGCTGCCATCCAGTCCTCAAAGAGGTCATCCACCAGGAGCTTGCTGGGGATGCTTTGCAGGAAGTCCTGCAAGGCCAAGGACTCCGGGTGAGCCTTTG
>NW_010194847.1:0-227 GCF_000695765.1 Mesitornis unicolor
TGTGGGTGCTGTACAGGGAGGTTTTATGGGTGCTATGAGGATTGGGTGCCATATAGGAGCTATATGGGTGCTGTACAGGGGGGTATTAGGGTGTCGTGGGTGGTTATATGGGTGCTATGAAGATTGGGTGACATATAGAGGTGCTATGGGTGCTGTACAGGGGGGTATTAGGGGGCCATGGGAGGTTATTTGGGTGCTATGGATGATTTGGGGGGTATATGGGTGCT
>NW_010194848.1:0-3307 GCF_000695765.1 Mesitornis unicolor
TTGGTGTGGGGCTGGATGGGGTAGGAGGAAGGGCGATGCTGTGGGGTGGTCTGAGGGTGACAGCAGTGAGGGGTGCCCGGGTCAAACACCCGATGTGGCCTGGCCTTCAGCAGAGGTGTACCCCTCTGGGAGCTGGCTGAGGTGCCTTAGCCCCGGGATGGTGCAGGTGCTTGCCCAGGCCTTGTGTGAAGCTTAGGGCCTGTGTTTAAAACTGCTCCTGATGTGCTCGCCTCAGTGCATCCCAGCTCTGCAGCTCGCAGCCGTGGCCAGCTGGAAGGGAAGCTGCATAGCTGAGCTGAACACGTTCCCAGCACTGCCCCTCTGCAAAGCCCTGTCACGCGTCCCCTTCTGAGGGGGGCGGTGTGTTTGGGCTTTCACCATGTGAGTCTGCCCCAGATCTTTCCAGCATCCTGGCTGGGGTTACAGTTGGAGCAAGGTGGTGCCCTGGTTTAGTGGGACAGAATTTTAGAGGCAGCTCTCTGTTGATGAAAACAGCAATTTTGTAAGGACTACAACTCTTCATGGGAACAAAGCTGATGAAAACTTTGTTACGAGTTTCAGCTCACGCTGGTGTGCAGGTTGCCACAGTGCTCAAGGACTTCAAGCTCTTGAGATAAACAGATGCAAAGGCTGAGGAGAGTGGAAACCTAGGGGAGTTAACCCCAAGGTGACCCCAGGCTGACCAATTAGTGCTATTCATACCATGAATGTCACATTCACCAGAAATTGGGGGATTTTCTGGGGACAGTCTACTCCTTTTCCTCTCCCTCCTGTTCCCTCTTCTGTGGCTGGTACCTGGAAAGGCACTTGTTTACTGTCCTACCCCTGGAGCCTACTCTCTCACAGTGTTGGCTGACCGTAACTCTGCGTACTTTATAATTGTCATTAGTTTATTATTTTATTACATGTATTTCTATTTCAACCCATGAATCTCCTTTTCTTTTCCTGACCCCCATCTCCAGATGGGGAGGAGACATCGGGTGATGGAGTGACTGTATATACCATGACAGGCAGCTCCTGGCCAGAGGATCTGTCTGGACCCAGTGGCCTGTGTGTTGTCCTAGGAAGCCTGCCTGTCTCCAGAAGCAAGCCCACCTCCTGCCCCCGTCAAAGCACCATCGCAGAGCGACGATCTCTCTCTCGGGACTGTCCTGTCTGCAGACCTGTCCTGAGACTGAGGGGGAAGCAGCTGGTCCCGAGTGCTGCAGCTCATGGGTGAATCTGAGCAGTGATGTGAGTGGTTGCAGCTGTTAATCCCGTTTGTCATGATCAGAGCGTGCTTTTGTAACCTCTCTATGCTTCCTCTTGCTGAGGAGGTGTTTGGGGTGTCGTGGGCTAAATTCTAGGTTGCTTTCCCTTTCCCTGCAGTTTGGTCACAGCATATGTCTCTCCATCCTTTCCTGCTGGGTCTCAGACTCTCTGGGGCAGGGTGCGAGCAGCCACCTGGCCGCCTCCTTCCCCCCAGTGCAGTGTTGGTGGAGCCCCTCTGAGCTGGGAGATTGGGTGTTTCTGTTGTACTCCCTGCACAGTGGCTGAGTCATTGTGATATTAAACCAGCACTTACTGTTCTCAGGCTATTTCACCGTCTCTGTTTGACCAGCCACATACTCCTGGGCTGGGGATGCTCACACTGCTCATGCCAATGCCTTGGTCTTGCAAATGCTTTTTGTTGTCATTCATCGGCCTTTCATTGCCTGGCCCGGGCATTGGAGGCCCTGGGCAGGGGGAGCTGGCGCTGGCCGTCCCCCGGCTCACAAAGGATCTGCTGGTTGTGCACCCTGCCTGAGCACACACAAGGGCTTTGCTCCGGGGATGCTGGATGTGGCCCCTCTGCTGCTGGAAGCGGGGTCAGGGCAGACCACAGCCGCCCTTCCCGGGGGGCAGCGGGTGTCTTAACCAAAGCTGCTGCTCCTTCACAGCCCATCTGCCTGCCGGCACATCCGCACCCTTTTAAAGACACGCCGGGAAAGTGCAGGAAGGGTTGGCAGGAATAATTAAAGGTACGAAGCCGTTTCCATAGAAGGAGCAATTACATAAACTGGCTCTCTTCCGTCTGGGGGAAGAGATGACTGAGGGAGGCATGACGGGGAATAATAAAATCCTGTGTGGTGGGGGTAGGTGAGCGGGGAAGGGTCCCTCAAGCTCCTTTCCCCTAATGGGGCATCGCTGTGGGGGCAGACCGTGGTACCTCTGGGTGCAGGTGTGTTTCTTGGAGCAGTTTGGGATTAACCTGTGGAAATGGTGGCTTTGGAGGGATGGAGGGAACATGTGAGGAGCTTGTCTGGGGTAAAAAGTCAATTAAGCAAATTCCTGGAAAGAGAAACCCACCCAGGGCTGGTGAGCCCAGTGATGGTGCTTCTGGTGCAGGATGAATCCCCAGCTGTGGAAGTGAGGAGCAGAGTGGGCTCTGTGTGAGCTTCGGCTCTTCCCAAGGCTGTGGCTATGGATCTCTGTCCCGGAGAGGATGGGGCAGTGGGAGACCACAGCCAGCGTTGTTTTTCTGTTAAAAAGCCATTACTTGGTGTCTGAAGGTCAGAGCAGGGGACAAGTGGCAGTGCTGTACTGCCACAAAGCTGCAGAAGAGACCTTTCCCCTTTGCTGCCACAACCATCTCCCAGCTGGATGTGGAGCAGATGGGGCAGGAGCGAGGGTGCGATCCCACGCAGGGGAGCGCTGGCTCCTCGCTGCCGTGCTCCCCCCGGCCCCCTCAGGCTCCCCGGATCCGTGGGGAAGCCTCCGGCGAGCATGGCGGGGTGAGCTGAGGAGATGCATCTGAGGACAGCGGGCTTGGCAGCAGCGGGGTTTGTACTCTGTTCTCCGCGGCGCGAGCGGTGCCCACGCATTCGGTGCTGTCTCTCCTTCCTGCCTGCTCCCATCCTTGGAGATGCCACCCGCCTTTTCCAGCACCCCGAGCTGTGGGAAAGGGCTGCAAGAAAAGAATCCATGCTCAGGTTTTGGTTATTTTTCCTTGGATCAGTGACTCATACCCCACCTGTTGCTGACCTGGTTGTGGTCTGAGGGTGATGCATGTCAAAGGAGATGCTGGTGGTCACCTTTCAGGTCAGGCCTGGGTCTTGGTTCCAACTCAAACTGCTGTTGGTGCGGGCAAGTCCTGTCCTGAGGACATGGGGACCTTCTTCCTCGGGGCCCATCCAGCCCCAGGCCTGTCCCCCAAGGAAACCACCAAACCTGAGTGGCTCTCACCACTCCCAGTCACGCTGACTTTGTCAGTAGTTCCAGCACATGGTGGGCTTCTGAGGACAGAGTAATCCAGATAGAAATGGTCCCCAGATGGTCCTGTGCTGCA
>NW_010194848.1:3444-8012 GCF_000695765.1 Mesitornis unicolor
CCCCGCCTCTGAGGGCAGACAGGCGGGAGGGAGGGGGTGGACGCTGCTGTGAGCCCTGGTAATGGCGCTGGGTTGGTCCTCCCCGGCTGGGGATGAGTTTGCCGACCACTGCCTCCCCGCTGCCGGTGCTGAGCCGGCCGCTCCGCTCGGCGCTCCGCACCTGCGGGGGTGGCATAATGAGCCGTGTCCTTGTCTCAACCTGCTGCTTCCTCTCCCGGCAGCGTCTCTGCTACCAGCTGGGTTATTTTTTCTTTCTTTTCTTTTTTTTCCCCCCTTTTTTTCCTTCCTGCCTCTATTCTCGAGTGGTTCCCAGCCGGTGCTGGCACGCAGCCCTCGCCAGAGACCTCCTCCCAGGCTGACCTTTGCAAACCCCCTCGGATGAGTGTGCCGGGGCTCTCCTGCCACCCACGTCTGGTGTGTGGAGGAGAGGCGAGCGGCTCTGCATGGCTGTGGGTAGCAGTGAGTGGGAAGATTCGGTCCTTTCTGCTCCCCTGCTGTCCCCACCTGTGCCTGGGCTCTGCCGCAGTGGCCAAAACCTGAGGGCAAGAGCAAGTGGGAGGACAGTGTGGTGTAGGGGATGCTGCAGTGCTTTTTTGGGTCAGAACCTGAGGCAGGGCAAGGCTCCACCAGGCAGCTTCTGCCTCCGGACACCTTGGTTTGGCCTGAGCTACCCTGCTGGCTTCTACTCCTGAACACCAGCACACTAAACTGGTCTAAACTGGGCATGCAGAAGTGTGTGGGCTGGGAAAGCTGCTCATGGGAGCCATCTCTGCAAACCCCCTGCTGAGGAGGTGAAAGAGGAGAGGCAGTGTCCCCATCCCAGCTCATGGGTGCTAGAGCACAGCGAGTTGTCCCGAATTGCTGTGGGAACCAGCGGTGGGTGTGGGACTCAAATCCTGAGCATCTGGGCTCTGGCTGAGATGCTGCCCATTGAGATGGGGCAATGGTAGCTGAGAGCCGGCAGCATCTTTGCAGCCCTGGCACCCTCCTTGCTACCCACTGGTGACTTCATGTGTCCCCCTGAGTGGAAGACCAGCTGTGTCAGGGAGCCAGAATAGCATCAGTCACCCCTGGGGACCCATCTGCACGTGGAGGACTTGTGCTGAAGTTTGGCTTGGCTCCATTTCAGCTTCCAGCCTTCGCTCTGCTTTCCTCAGCAAAGGCGTCCTGTAGCACTTGATGGTTTCTCCTAGGGATGGCTCTCTCCAAGTTATTTCTGCTCTGCGTTTGGGTGCCAAGCACACTGAGCTTTTCTAGGCTGTCCAGCCACACCATCATTTGGTGAATTTTGGCCTTGAAACACATCCCAGGTCCCTGCTTTCCAGGACATGTGCAACCACAAGTGTTCCCAGCAGGAATGCTGGCCCTGAAGGTCACAGCTGGAGGTGGGTAGTGTCTGGGCTCGAGGTGAGCCCTGCTGCATCTACTGGGAATGTGTCCATCTCATGTTTTGCCTGGCATCTAATCCTTAATTTGCTAAATGAGCTGATGGTGGCACGATGCAATGGGTTCATCAGGACACAAATTGATACCCAGTTGACTGCTATAGGAAGCTTAATACCTCCATGGTGCTAGCAAATCTGTGTCATCTTAAAAAAAAAGTGACTGGGAGTTTGTCTGTCAAGGACAGATGTTTGAAATGACAGGCTGGCTTGCCTTTATTCTGGTCTTGCCTCTGAAATTGCCTTCCCTGTGACTGCCCTGACCCCATGGCCGGTGATGCTCAGAGGGATGCAGGCAGTGTTATGCTGAGGACAGAAAGCTGCTGCTGCTGCAGTGATGCTGTGTTGCTTCCCTCCCTATCTGTCGCCCATAACTACTAACCCTGATTTTGCTGCATCCTGAGCATCTCCTTGGTCAGTGGGATTATGGGTGGTGGGTGGATAAAGCCATAAAGATCCCCTGTACAGAAGGAGAAGAGAAGGGAGAAGGATTTCCAAGCAGGCCCCTCTGTAGCGTTGGGGGATGCTGAGATGCCCCTGTCTCATCATTGTGAGCTGGGGCGATGCTCAGGGCCTGGCCAGAGGAGCACACAAAGAGGAGCAGCAGCCAGCAGAGCTGTGATGCTTTTCTCGGGGCAGGGGAGCTCCTCTCCAGCCTGTGGAGCCAGGTTTGAGTGGAAAATGGAGACAAGTGGGGCTGCCTGGCCCTGAGCACCTCAGTTCAATTTCGTGGGGCTTTGTGCTTGCCGGCCTGTGGCCCTGCTGCGAGGCACCGTGCCAGTCCTGTGGTGGCCCTGTGAATCTCCAGGTCACTGCCGGCTGCTGCCAGCGTGAGCGCCAGCTGGCAGAGAGCAGCCCTGGCTGGAGCTGTTCATCAGGAGCCCGAGACAGCAGCCAGTGTGGAGTTGAACTGGCAGAGATGTGGCAGGGAGTGAGCTAGGGATGCTGGCAGGGACCAGCTGAGCGTCAGGTGCCCTGGCTGCAGGCCAGAGCAAGGATGCTTCTCCTCTGTGCCTGTTTTTGCATTGCAGACAGTGTGGGGTGATGGGGCAGGGGGCAGTGGTGGTGGTGTATGCAGTGTCTTGTGGTAAACAGTGTGTTACGGGTGACTATCTGCAGGTCAAGCAGCTTTCTCTTGTGTCTCTGGCCCAGAGGGCTGTCCTTGGAGGTTCCTCTTTAATCTGGGCTCTCTGGGTGTCCATCACCATGGTATCTGGGCGTGTTCATCCTCTCTTGCCTGGCAGAGATGTCCATACTTTGCTGGACGTGTTGTTCTTTGGGGAAAGGAGATTGATCTTGCCCAGGTGGCCTTGAAGGCATCCACTGACCCCCTGTCCCACTCCTCCCATGCTGGCTCAGGATGACAGGGAGCTGTCACAGATGCTCATGGCCTGCATCACTTGTCCTATCCCCCTCTGCAACACTAAAGTGAGAGGGTGCCCCAAGAGCAAAGAGCACTGATCTCTCTTCCCAAATCAGACCAATGGACAGGACAGGGGGCTTTGCTATTCCCCAGTACCCATCAATGCTTTCCAGCAGTCCCGTACGCAGAGCCCTGCAGGGGCCTGATGCTCATGAGTGTGAGGATGTGCTGAGGATGCTAAGATGAATGGAGGCCCTGCACAGCTGGCCAGTTGTGGGGCCTCATATCAAGCACTGTGGCTCTTAATTCCCAAAGCCACATCCCGTTGCCTACAGTGAGGCCTGCAGAGAGGATTCATCCTTGTACGTGGTACCCACAGCTGCTGCAAGGCACTGAGATAAAGCTGGTTGTGGTTGTCTGTGGCAGGACCATCACAAAGCAAATGTATCTGAGCCTGGTTGCGAATGGCAGCGGGTTAAGGCGAAACCAAGACTTGGCAAACGCCACCCTCCAATTTGCTGGAAGAGAATGAGCACAGAAGGAAAAGTTTCAGTGCTGCGTAATTAGGGAGCAAATGAGGAGAGCGGCAGTGTCTCCGCATGAGAAGGGGCTGGAACAATTAATGCTGCAGAAAATACAGCCCCAAACCAATTCCCTGCTTTGCTTCAACCTTCAGTAAGGGCAGCGGCACTGAACATACAGCCCGAAGGAAGGTGGGGAGTGGGAGGAAGGCGGGGAGGAGAAATTGCTGCTGCTGGAGGGGAACAAAACCACAGAGCATTCAATGTGCGGGGCTTGGGGAGAGGGGCTGAGCTGCACCATGGACCCTGGGATTGCTGTGATGGTGGCAGGGCTTCTCTTCTGCAAACCCCCATCTTTATACAGAATTGCTCAGGCTGGAGAGCTATTGAACGACCTGTGAAGCAGAGCAAGCAGTCTGGGCAGAGATAGGCCCCTGTGTCTGGCCTCAAATTCTAACTAAGGTTGAGGAAAAATAAGAATATTTGAGGTGAAATGGGAAGAGCAGCCAGCGAGGGGGCAGATGAGGAGAGAGTCCAGGCTCTGGGCTGTGGGTGCTGATGCTTTTGCTTCCTTGAGGCACATGGTCCAGTCCTCACATCCATTGGTCACGCCAGTGTGAGCAGCAGTTCCCAAGACAAGAACCCCTCTCTGTCCAATGCAGACATCAGCACCCAGCAGTGATTAGAGCGAGGTAGCTGGACCCCCATCCCACAGGTCCTGGCGTACCTGCAGGTACATCAGCATTTCCCTTCTCTACAAGGGGAGGAGAACAGGACGGGGGACGTGTCACGACAGCTGACCATCCTGGATGCCAGGACCCATGACACTGGTTTGGGAAAGGGGCCGTGGCCATGGTGTGATGCCGTGCTCATGGGTGCTGCACACGCCGAGCTTGCCGCCGCTGCTGCACCACGGCTCAGTGCTGCCGGGTGAGGGGGCGGTGGGTGGAGATGGGATGTTTTCTCAGGCGCCTCTCGGGGCTTAAAAAAAAAAAATTAAAAAAAGAAGTTATTCTAGGAAAAGAAATGAGCTGAATCTGCTCCATCTCCCTGCTGGGTGCAGTGGCTTGTCCCATACTCGGCTGGAGTTACGTAAGGACGCAGAGCGGGATGACACTGGGGTGCGGGGTGCATGCATCGCTCTGCCCCGTGCTTGTACATGTCTCCCGTGCCATGCATGTGCCATGCCCCGCACAGCTCTTGCCAGGTCCTGCTCAGGGCTTTTTTGGGATGGAGTGACCC
>NW_010194848.1:8065-8313 GCF_000695765.1 Mesitornis unicolor
AGAGAGATGGGTGCTGGGAGCACCTATCTGTGTGCGACGGGGGCATCTCCCACCTCAAAGTCTCTAAATTTGGGACCAAAAAGTTGCAGGGCAGGGCTTTCCCCTGCCTGAAGAAGGTGGGTCACGCCATCAAGGGGGTCACACACAAAATTTGCAGAGTCCCCCACTTGCAGAGCCGGGGTGCGTGTGGAGGAACGGGTGCAGACTGTGCTTGCATTTCAGAGCAGGCAGTGAGGTGGCTGGTTTTT
>NW_010194849.1:0-892 GCF_000695765.1 Mesitornis unicolor
ATTTCCCCAAACCCGCCGTAATTCCAGCTCGGGTTTCAATCCCATTCAATTCCTTTATCGCCGATGGGTTTTGCACCCAAGAAAAACAAAACTAAGAGGTAAGAAATCCCAAATTGCCAACAAAAGGCGCCGTTCCTTTGCGGATCCGGGGACTCGGAGGCGGGCAGGGGGTTCATTTTTGGCTTTTTCCCTCGGGTTTCTTTGGGGACGATGGGGGAGGAGGTCGGGACGGCAGCAGGCGGAGGAGGCGACACCGCGGGGGTGTCCGACAAATTCACACTTGAAGACGTCCTGGTCGGCTCGGGTCTGTGGTTACTTGAAATGAAGTTCTTATTTTTTTTTTTCTTTCCGGGGCGGATCGAGGACCGGTAGAAATTTTTTTCCCCATGTCTCAAGGCAATAGGATTAATGTGTATTAAACTGTAGATACTTCTAGGACAGTAAATTTATGCTGATAATTTTATTTTGTATAATTTCCCCCCCCCCTCCTTTCTTTGTGGTTTGTTTGTTGGTTTCCCCCCCTCCTCCCTTCCCCAAAATCCACACCCTTTTCTTTTCCCCTTTTCCCCTCAGTGTTTTTGGTAAATTTATTTTTTAGGATGCCTAAAAATTGCAAGTTTGGATCCTTTCCCCTCCTCCTCCTCCTCCTCCTCCTCCTCTCCCCCCTTCCCCCTTCCCCGGTTTTGGTTTCGTTTCGTTTCCTTTTTTGCGTTTCGTCATCGTTTTTATTTTTTAATTTGTATTTTATTCTAAGTTACGCGCGGCCGGCCGGGTCGCCAAATGTATTATTCCTGATATCTTTAAAATATTGTGGGTGTTTTAATAAATTTTATATTTATTTTTTGCACTCAACACGCGGCCCCCGGATTTCTCTTTACTGAGGTGGGGGGGG
>NW_010194850.1:0-243 GCF_000695765.1 Mesitornis unicolor
AAAAAAGAGGGGGTGATCAAATAACTTTTCAGCTGCCTACTTTTAAAATATGTCTGGTCTGCCTCTCTTAATTAGATGTCCATGCTTACATAGTTGCAGAATGACTTGCTAGAAATAGAATAATTTATTCCTCATCCTCACAGAGATATCCAGTATAACTTTGCTATTTCTCTTCCGAAATTTGTGTCTCTAAGTGTTTAGGAAACATTTATTCTACAGAACCACAGTTTGATTTTAGTTAAT
>NW_010194850.1:269-2763 GCF_000695765.1 Mesitornis unicolor
AACCAGTTATCTGCTTATGTTTTGCTAAATATGGAACTTTCACCAACAAAAATAAGTTTTCTCTCAAGTAGCAAATGGAAGCTTTTTTCTCCACTAGGAGAAGCAGTTCAGGAATATCTTGTATATTTGTGACCACTAGAGTAAATTAAACCTGATTTATCATGGGTTTGTACCCTGTGGTTAGTTGATGTCAGTTGTGGTTAGGAGACAAGGAAAGTTCAAGCTCCACTTGAATCTTTTCCTGTATTTGAAGTTTTTAAAAGATGTGGTCTTTCCACATTTGTGTACTTGCGGACGGGGGTGCACTGTGCATGATCAGTGATGTGGCAGCCGTCAGCCACAGCTACTCCTTCATTCAGCTCTGCCTGTGCAGTGAGTGCAGCTCCGTGCGCACTATTGCATAAGATGCCAGCTTTAGCGCCGACGTGGCACAAGGTGCAGGTTGTGCCTGAAATATCCTCTGGATGCATGCCTGTGAAAAACACCAGAGGAACAGTGAATCAGCCTACCAAGTGTTTGTGCTGTCCCTAAGAACCACAGAGGTTGTAGATAAATTTGAAAATGATCTGCCTGGCAAAAATGATATTCCCATCCCTTCTGATCCTAGCATTGCACAGCAGATGCTAGCATGTCGTTCTATGGCCAGGAAAATGTGTAATTGCTAAGGAATTGTGATGCTTTAGTGGGACGGGGTTCTGTATGTCCTGTAAAAGGAATTTGTGTTTGATATTCAGAGGCTAGCAAATGAAAACCAATCCTGTATTGTTCAGTACCAAGCAAAGCCTTCCTCTCAGAAGCTGCAAGATTAAGCTGAAGTCAATACATGGGTATTTTATTCTTGTGCAGTGTGGTATCTGCTGTCAAATTACCTGCACTTGGCTGAATTCAGACTTCCCTCAAAAACCACTGAAGATGATACCAGGCTTTCTGTTAGCTGTGATCTGCCTTAGGTGAAAGACCTTAAAAAGGAAACGTAAAAATTATGAGTTAAAGCTGGGAAGTAATGCGGTAGACAACAGGTGTATATGAGCATTTGTGGTCCCTGTGATTCACAGTAATTCACAGCATTCACATTCACTTGTGTTTACTTTATTGATGTTTAAAACGAAAGTAATTGTAGCTAACAACAAACATTCACTTTTGCAATAGCAGCAGATAAAATGTGATGGCATTTTATTAAGAATTCAGTCAGTGAGATTGTTTTGATTTGTTGTGTGAAATACATTAACTGAAATGAAAGCTGCGTTATCTTAAGGGTTCAGGAATATTGCTGCACTTATTTTTAGCAGGTTTGAGAGTTTTGGATTTTGTGGTGCTTTTTTGGGTTTTTTTTTGCTTATATTAACAAAAGCTGGTGTATGGATGCTAGGAAAGGAATCTTGCTCTAATATATATATAAATATAAAACATTAATACATATATATAAAATACATATATTATATATGTATATAATGCAGTGAGTGCATTGCAATGTGTTTATGAATGGTCAGTGCTTCGGGTCATTTTGTCTCAAAGCATGAGTGCAATGTCAATTATTTTGAAAGAATGTGTGTCACTGTAGCTGAGTGTCTGCATTGACTTGACTAATAAAAACTCTTACAGGAACACACTTACTTGCACCACACGTGAAAGGAGAGAATAACTCTGAAAGAAGTGGTGGAACATGTTATTTTTTTTGTGAACCAAAACCTGCAGGGTCTTAAACCCAAACACATCTGTGTGCCATCACTTGTCCTGTAAGTTTTCTGTGTGTCTGAGCCATAAACTGAATGTACGTTAAGATCTTTTTAATTCTGTATCGTTAGCTTGAAGTCAGTTTTTAGTTGACACAATAACCGAGGTTATTGGTTATGGGGACACAGTGGAACTTAGAGGAAGGAAAATTGCAAGCTGTATTTATGTGCTGTCTCTCAAGATCTCCTTTACAGTAGTGTGTGAGTGCCTGCATAGACCGTGCTTGCTCTGGTTACAACAGTCTGAAAGCAGCAGTTTGTAGAGATATTTTATAAACTGTAGTAACCAACTCCATTCTTTCGTAAGGGACAGAGCAGCCCCCCTCAGCTGAGAGATAAACAGATGGCAACTAGTTAAGCTGAACAAGGCTGTGTCTGCCCAGACTCAAACACGTTGACTTGCAAAACGTGCAGAAACTCCCCACTTGGACACGTGAGTTTTAGGAAAGCAGAATGTAAGAGAGGAAATCTCTGTACCACATTGTCAATAAACTGTTCTAAGGGAGCCAATCCTGTTACACTTTCTCATGTTAGGTGCTCTCTGCAATTTATACACCTCCTTGGAGGCAAATATTTTGCAAAATCACTTAATTAATCAAAGTGAACATGGTTTTTTGTGCACACAAAAATTTTCACCATTTAAGCATTTTCCACTTAAAAATCTTTTCCAGTGCAGAAATGCAAGATACACCTTTCTAGTAAAAAAAATAGAGAAAGTAGATATGTTACTTCTGTGTTGTGGTTTAGGCCCAGTGCATAAC
>NW_010194851.1:0-9503 GCF_000695765.1 Mesitornis unicolor
TTTTTTTTTTTTTCAATCCTTCTTCTCCTTACTACAAGAAAGCCGTATCAAAGTAATTATGAAAAGGTTTTCCTTCATTCCTTCAAGATCAATCTTATCTTATCTATCTTATCTCAATGGGATAAACAGCAAAACTAGGAGTTTTTTCATACAAACCACATTAGCAATAGCCCAATTAGTTTCAGGGTCGCTGAAGTCACACCAAAAGCAGAGATAAGCAGAATTAATGAAAGATGAGTACAGAACACTTGAAAGATGTTTGGCATCAGGCAAAAACATTTCTTATACAGACCTGGCACTACAACTTGTCAACAGTGAATGAAATGACAAGGGCACTGCAAGAAAAAACACCACAGAGTTGATGCTAAATACACACTTAATATGAATGGTACTTGAACAATAAAAAGCCATATGAGCTCTGAACACTTTGGAAACTAAATGTGAAAGCCAGAAACACCAAGAAAGACTCCGAACTCTTGTAACCACTCCCAGAGGCAGCGTCATCTCATTGTTTAATTATAAAGTGACATTCACCACTATACAGCAATATGAGCAGTCGCAATAAGAAAGATGAAGATTTCATCCTCATACAGCACAGAAATGTTATTTAATTCTAGAAACAGATCAGGGTGAGGAGTGACACAAAATGATAGAACACGGACACACAAATGGGAAGGAAAGAGTCAGTGGTAACAATTACAGATTAGGATCCACAGCTTTCAGAATTGTAGCAGAACCCAAAGCTTATCAGAACAACTAATAAAGCAGGATCATTACTCAGACAAAGCAACAGCCTGTTCACTTCATGACACCGAGTGCACTCAAAACAAACCTTATTGTGAAGCAACAGTTAACCTAGCTACCCCAAACCAGACGTCTAATGCTTCAAAGTGCACTAATGCAAATGCTATTTACATTATAAATGTAATTTCTATTTGTGTAGAGATATATTACAAATACGTATTTTTTACAACATATATTTCAAGGCTCAGATTATGTTTTGCATTTTACTTTTAAGCACACATATACTGAAGGTTTTTCACTTTAAATCAGAGGACAAAAGCAACAGAAAACATCACATCAACTCAGTTCACACTGTCATTACTTATTATGTATATAATTCTATAACTTCAGTGAGAACACACCTCAAAGTGCTAACCGTATTCAATGGCTGATGATCAAGTAAGGGAATAAAGGGCATTAAAACCATGCATTTGCTACAGGAATTAATTAAAAAATATATAGAAAGCACTTTACATGACCGTGTACCATGGTTGTTTCTGGCTAAGAAAGCCTCTGTTCATAGCCAACTTTTATAGCAAATTGAAAATGTCATTCCTTCGGTGTAATATTTTATGTTCATGTTCCCACGCCAAAGGGACTTTGTAAGATCAAGACCATCCAAAGAAAGAAGTAATTAGGAGAAAAACTTAAGGCAACACGTACTTTTTCTGTAAGTATCCTTAAATAATACAACTAAGCTTGATAGACAAACAGATGTGCAATTCCTTCTTGGACAGACAATGCAAAATAAAATCATGTACACGTGGCACTGATTAAAACACCACCTGCCCAGACAGGTTATTTTTGCATCCATACAGTAGGTACTGCATCGCAAAAGAAATGCACTTTTCCAGTCTTTTCACTTGATTCTCAGTGAAACACTTGGGTCTCCAGAAAAGTGTGAAACTTCCTGATCAATCCATTTCTGTGGCAGATTGTTCACTGCACATTTGAAATGGTGAAGCTGTTAAAAAAGTTTAGAAAAATGGAAGTCGCCAATTTTATAAGGGAGCTGAATTATTACAAAAAGCCTCAGGATGAAATAGATTTTTCTGGAGAGGCGTTCTTATAGAAGGTGCCAGCAGTAATAACTTACATGCTGCTGAAGGGAATTCACACACAAAAAACTTAATTCCATGAAATAAAATACATCTCACAAGCATACAACGTTGTGGAAAGGAGGGTTATGAAATTTAATGACACTGAAGATTTCAAAGAACATTTCTTTTTTCATGGATGATTTACTTTTCTTATTAATAATTAACCATTCTAACATCTAAGTATTTTGATAAAGTCTTACATTTATACTCACCTGATTCATTTTGAATTCCTGCCGTGTTCTGAAAAGATACACACAACAAAAACTCCTTTGATTACATGAGCCCTGAAAAGAAAAACAGACAATTGTAACATGTACTACCTACGCATTTACATTGAAATCAAAGCACACACAGAGCTGTAGCCTCTCTTCCTAAAGCATTTGTCACAAAGGAGCATATTGCTTCATTTAAAAATAAAAATCTGCTCCAAGCTTGAGTTTTGTTATTGTAGCTCAAACATACACGAACAATCTCAAGACTGATGTCTGTCATTAATCTTTCTCCCAGTTTTAAACGATGCAACAGGAATGTGCTCAAGTAGGATTGTTTCATTTGTTCTAAAAACAAGTTCGCCTGTTCAAGATTGAGGACTTTTAAGACCTTTAGGAGTCAGATCTCTTCAGAATTAAGTACCAAAACATTATGAAAGACTTCAAGTGGTTTTCAAATTAACAAAATGCATGCATTTGAGTCTCCACTCTCCCATGTTAGAAACAGGAAATTCTTCCTTAAAATTGAGCCTTTTATTAAGGTATTTTATTACACTAACGCATTTAGCAATTTTTTAACAGAATGCCTGAGATTTCAAAAGGTTTACAATAACAATTCCTAGTTTAAGTAGGCATCAAATTTGGAAACACACGACTCAAGACAAAACTAATCAGAACAATGCCACAGCTAACAGTCTAGTACATCAACTCACCTCCTTTTTTAAAAAAATACATATTAAAAAAGCATTATTGCAAGTTAGACTGGAAACACTGTCCTTCCTGGTGTAATACTGAATTTTCAATAAATGAACAATACCTGTTTTTGGAGGTTAACTGGCACCTAATCACTTAAAGCACTTTATTCACATACTGCTATTTCTCCCCCGTCTTTAGTTCTCTAGCAATGATTAACACAATTTTACTAAGTACTCTGGATAAATACTACCCTTTAATTAAAAGGAGTGTATTTTGCTCAAATGCACAAATAAATCTCATATAATCATTCACATCTCTGCACTGTAAGAATTATCTATACTGCATACCAACAGTGAAAATATCTCCAAGCTTCGTACAAACGCTGCATTTGCTTCAATAAAAGAAAAACTTCCTTGGAAAGGATATTTCTACCATACACAGCTCTTCAAGGATTAACTCTTTTTGTCCTGGTACTTCCATACTATGTTAGCATTTAGACAAAGAGCTGAAATATCTGTCTTTCAGTTCCAGTTTTGCAACTGGTTCTGCAGGATTTACGGTTTGCCAGCAAAGACCAGTCACAGGATAAGGAGCTCCATCTGCACAGCTTTTGAATCTGAAGCAAAGCTTTCCTTTTGGAACAAACGTATAATTGCAACTTTCTAACTTATTTCAGTACATCTGTCAAATACAACTCAATTCCCTGGAATGATACATCCCAAGGATTTGAATTTTTAATTTTTTCTGTAACGCTGAGGAAGAACACAGCCAACCCCAAGAAGCTACAGAGCAAACAGGGTTTCATTCCTGGTTCGAGTCACTCTCCAGACTTAAATCTTGCCATAATAATGATGTCCCCTCGGCTCCAAGTTTCTCATGCATTAGCACACACTTCTTACTTCCCTCAGCCCTGGTATCTGAACTCATTTTCCCTCTTGACAAACATGATTTCTACTTCTGACACTTATACACAAATGCTTCAGGCAAATGGTTTCAGAAATTTGATCCTGTCACCTGCTGAAAGTCGCCGTAGCACATGGAAATGCTGATTAAAGGAAAAGCAGAAACTGGAGTCAGTATAAACTTCTGTACTTGAGATGAGGCCTGAATAACAGAAAAATCCAGTGCTCTTATTCATTGTTCCCTGGGACAATACCCACACAATGTCAATTTATAAATGAAACACTTTGGATAGCAAGAGAGGCATCAAAACATTTCCTAGTGTGAAAAACAACTTATTCTTAGTAACAAATGTCTTGGTTTTGTATACTTGGCTACAAAACAAAACCAATTATTCACATCAAGACAACAAAAGCAAGAACCTTTCATTGACAAGATTTTAAAGCACAGCCTGATGAGCTACTGTGGCTGCAGTGCACAAGTTTCAATGGTTTTTGTCTCCAGCTGCCTATTTCTACCTTTCCTCCTCCCTCACTGAAGATTATCAGTCCCAAAATGAGAAAGACTTAACTGTTCACATAACCACTTGCTATCATGGTCTGGAAAGTGATTTAGAAAACCGACTGTAAGAAGTGCACATATGCTACACTGCAGTAAATGCCAGTCATCTGAAATACATCAGTGAATTCCCATCCTAAATAGATGAGGAAGGAATTTAACCCCGAACTCCACATATGTAAAGACAAGAAGGATTTAAAACCTTGCTTACAGAAGCAAATATCCAACACCATCACTACTTTGACACTAAACGTAAAGAATTTGAGAGACAACAAGTAAATATCAATTAAGTGATGGGTTAAAGGAATGCTAAAGGAAAGTCTTGTCAAGCTGAAAATTTCCTCTAAGCTCAGCTTTCTTACCCGAGTTGTTAAGTACATTAGTGAAAAGTTTTAGAAGTGGCCAAATACTTTTTTTTTTACTTTGTTTCATTTGAGCAGTAAAAGCACACTTTTCTTGTATTTCATATACTAATACAAAATTATTTTGCTTATAATTAATATTGTTTTCAAAGAATTTTCAAAACAAAAAATAAGCCTGGCATTTTTACTAATTTCATAAATGCTTTTTCAGCTTTTACAGAACTGATTATATTCAAACCTCTCAATAGTATTTCTTAGGAGATGATGACAAACCTTAACATACTGATGTATTTAAGTGTCCACATAACACAGTTTAGGTAGATTCCTATTAGATTTCTACTCTATGCTCTTTGCAGCTACAAGTTACCAGAGGAACCAGTTGACCATAAAATACAATTTTACATGAGAAATGAAGCTACAGTAAACCAAAAGTTTCAACAAGTACTTATAAAGCTATTAATAAACACAGCTCACATTAAAATTTTAAACCTGCAATTCTGACAAGTTACATGTATGGTCTCTTTAACTGAAAAAATGCCTGAAAATATGTCCTCACTTTTTCCTTCCCTCATGTTACCTATTTTGTGAACAATGAGCTCAACTATGTAGACAGCAAGATTAACTGCACTAGGGAAAAAAATACTATATACAGACTTACGTTCAGTCATGAGTTCACTTTTTACTTAAGTGAAATACAACGCAAGAACAGAAGACAAAGTATCTGTAACTAAATTTGGGGTTTAACTTCTAGTACATAAAGTTCAGTAAGAACAAGAAAATACGTAACAAATTCTGCAGCTGCTGCACAAAGATCAGTGGCCTGACCAACAACTATCAACAAAGTATTTACTCTTGTTACTGCAAGCAGAAACAGGCTTTTACTTCATACGCTGATGATTTTAGGTCCACATACAGGTAAGACCAATGCAAGATTTTCCAGGAAAGCCCCAGAGAAAATGATGCTGCTCTGATTTGTCACCATGGGACCTGTGACACATTAAGTTTAAAGGAGTGATGATGACCACATTAAATCAGCTGTAAAGTTAGCAACAGTCTACAGCTGTGTTAGGACTTTGAAAAAGCCACATTGGCAGCTCCATCAAAGAGAGGTTACAACTACTTTGGTTCAATCTTTCCTCCAAACTCAACAGCAATGATACCTGCATCTATCCATCAAAAACCTGAATGCTGTTAACAACATCTACCACAGTAAACTCTGAAGATTTCACTGAAGTCCCTATCAGAAGATAAATAAAGGTCCTATGCCAAAAATGAAGCACGCTCACCAGTCCAGTAACAGTAAATTTTAAATAATTTCCAGAAAACATTGCCAAGTCACATTTACTTCAAACCACTACCTACTACTTCTTTCATGAGTACAAAAATACTATGCATTTTCTCAAGATATTAAAGCATCTGGGAAACGAACACAAGAGAAAAGATCTACTGCATCATACAGAGCTTCAGAAAAGTGTATTAAAAAGGCTCATTGTTAGGCAACAAATTATATTTACTTATATGAGAACATATGAGGCATTCGTGCTTAAGGAAACATTGTGGTCACTCTAAAACAAAACATTTGAAACAAAAAAGTACTTCTACCTCATTTCTGAATTCTCTGCTTAAGAATTTGAAATATTCCCTTACAAAAAAAAAAGTAACTTGCTGGGAATAGAGAATGCAAACAAGAGCAAGTAATTTTATGCAAATCCGGTATTACAAGTTGTCTTTTTCAAACTAAATCAGATGGTACTTCTTGTAAGCATTCCTAGGCTTTACTAAACAGTCCATCTTCTGATTTTATAAATGTTATTTATAATTTCTGTATAAAGAGCTTTGTTTTTTTTAAATCCCAGAATCAAGCAGCACTTTGAAAGAGGATGTTGCTTCCATTTCAGAGAAAGGAAAAAGCAGACACGAGAGTACCAGTCCTATTTTGGAAGCTGAAAATGGGACATGCGTTACGTCACTGCTCCGGTGAAAACATGTTCGTTCCAGAACCAGGAACAAAACTGGAAAGTCTCAACAGTGCTTTCCTACGGCCAGGGGTTCAGGCTGGGATACTACAGGGCTCTTTGCTTTAGGTTTTAGTTGCAGCACATTTTTTTAATTGTTATTTTATGGACATTTACATTTTTTCAATTCCATACTGAAATACTCTAATCCACAAATTTTCTATGTATTAGGCAAAACAAAGTTCACAAAAAAAATAAGTTCATGTTAATTCTGAAAGATTAAAATATGAATTTGTTAGAAACAAGCAGCAGTATCTATGGGCACTTAACTGCAAAGACACTTTCAGTTACCCGAGACTGCCAGAATAAAAATGGAGAAAAAAAT
This sequence comes from Mesitornis unicolor, assembly GCF_000695765.1. NCBI lineage: Eukaryota > Metazoa > Chordata > Aves > Mesitornithiformes > Mesitornithidae > Mesitornis > Mesitornis unicolor. Next base: position 6,949 of record NW_010194851.1, read on the forward strand.
GGGCAAACAACGATTTCCCATACACTAAAATCTATTACCTATTGTCCATCAAGAAAAAAGGCTTTGCTTACTGCCACGTAACTGACTAAACTGTTATAGCTTAGAAAGGTTTATTCAGATAATGAAGAAAATACGCCAAGAAATCACCAACATAAAAATAAAACCATAGTCTAATTAAACAGCAACTAGTCAAGAGAAGTCAACAGAAAATTGGGGGGATTGGACTGGATGATCTTTTGAGGTCCCTTCCAATCCCTAACGTTCTGTGATTTTGTGAAAATAACAAGTCTCTAACAACTGCAAATATACAGAAATAGCATTCCATTCTTCAGACATAAATACACTTTAATTCTACTTGCAAAGACAGTAAAATCAAATGAAAATTTTCTGACAAGTTCATTGCTGATTTACTACTACACTGAGTCCATTTCAGTTCTTTCTTTTTATAAGAACACAGTACTCAGTCTCCCACTTTTGTCTACAGGCACGTTTTATCCAGAGCTAGAAAAGAAATATTTCTCAAGCTAAGAATACAATCAGAGAAAAAACACATTGGGAAAAGAAACTATTCCACTGAGGGGGAGTCACTAAGCATCAGGATCCTACCTGCCCTTTCACATGCTAACAAGCTCAAACACACCGCACTACTTTAAAAAGGTGTGCCAATGCAGACACAAAACACACAGCTTTATGGACTCGGCTGTTTGCAATCCCTGATAAAAAACATACAAGCAGCAGTCTCCAATCTGCACCAGTAAGCAAATGGCTCATGATGGTGAGGTACTGTGCTACTGCTGTAAGCCATAGACTATTTTTTTGTTTTCTGGTTGAGAGCCTCATTCAAAGCTCTTGCAGGCACATGGCAAATAAACCATCAACTGGAGACCAGCGATACAGAAATGCATTACTGCACTGCCCATCTCTAAATCTCTCTGAACTCCTGTTTTCAACAGACAGCGTCCTAGTAAGCAACAATATTCAGAGCTCCTTTTTATATACCTCCTTTCTCTTCTTATATACTATTACTTGTTTACCCCCAAGGATCAAGGCTTTTATGTAAAGTGGTGAAATGGGGACATCACTGCACTAGAAGATGGACTTTAAGAGCCATTTTAGTTTTTACAGAAAATAGTAGCTCGCTTCAACTTTCTGCTTTACTTCCCTTCCATTTTCAAGCAAATATTAATTTAAATATTTTATCCCAGTGATGATTTGCCTTTTATTTAATGTAACTAGGGTTTTGCTCTAAGTGAAACTTGGCCTCATTTTTGTAGTCTATGCCATGGGACTCCTGCCCTAGCAAATCCTTGGAGCTCTATGCTTGAAAACCAACAGCTATTACTACACTGTTCTTGTCACTGTCTCCACAAATCCAACAGTTCTTTTGCTTCTTAAAAGCCACTCTCGCCCATCTATCAATAATGCAGTTCTCCATCTGAAGAGTGCCAATGCTATCACTGATCCACCATCACACGGTTTCAACAGCTGGAAGAGCTGGAGGCCTCTCTGTCTATACCACGGAAAGCAGACTTGAATTCTTAACATGCACATTATTTTTATTTAAATGTGGCAAAAGTCAAAAGACAACAACATAATAATTACATACCACATACGTCTGTACATCTCCAGATCTTACTCTATTAAATATGAGTGAATAAACTGAAAAATATTTTGGACCCGAAAAGCAGGCTCAAAGTCTGGGAACTGGGCTGGGAACAGCAAACGGGAGTGGGATGAGAAGTGCAAGCAGTTCTGATGCTTTCAGGAGCTGTCCACTGTTGATTACTCAAATGTAATATAAGAAAAATAAGTATTTTGCCACTGAATGATCAGACAGCAGGTGAAACCACATCACCTTTCCTTACTTCAACAGGTGAAAACAATTTAAAGTCTTCTTCACTATTTCAAAAAGGAAATTTTTCACATGAATTTGAAACCACTAGAAACTTTAGTGAAGACTTCAGCTACTCGCTCATGAGATGGTTATCAGCAGCGCTCCACACGCTGTTCTGCCTTCAAACATAAAATGTACTTGAGGATACTACTCAATCTGCCCTAAATGTCTTACATGCAGATTTTTCTCCCTCAGCCCAAACATTCATCCCCACAGTACCACCACACCACCACAAAGAAATCTCCAATTCCTGCGACACATCCTAGGAAGGGCATTTCCAGAGAGAAAGTCAATTCTGAAATTAATTTCTCCAAGCTCCCGCTCACCCAGCTTGGCACACACCTCATCTGCTGCAACCTTAAGGCACGTAAGTTGCCAAAACTCTTGAAGACTTTTTATTACCAATTATTTGGAAGACTACGGTTGTCCCACAGCTGCAGGCTGACAGCAGTTAGAGCTCTGTCTCCTCAGTTTATGCCTCAGAGACTGCTTTTTAAAGAAAAAAAAAGCCTAAAAAAGCGGCCCAGAGGATGGAGCACCTTCTTCCAAACAGCCTCTGCCGCCATCCTCCTCCCGTGCTTTCACTCCCGATCCCCCTCTCTCCACAGGGCTCTCCCGCAGGGCACAAGTCCCACATTCGTTTCTCCCCCCTGCCGCCGCC
>NW_010194852.1:0-12052 GCF_000695765.1 Mesitornis unicolor
ATTCTGTGATTCTGTGATTCTGTGAATGTGATAATAGAACAAAAATGTATGTACAAATAGAAGTGCCCATCGTATTTAACCTGAGCATAGTTAGAGTAAAAAAAGTTAAATTGTATTGATTAATCAATTTTATTTCATTATTTTTTTTTCACAAAAGGGATAGAAGAATCTCAAATCCAGTAAAATTCCTTATATTTCCCTGGATTGTGTTAGTAGCTCATCTCAAGTGTTGGAGTCCTTGAGATGTCCTTCAGACAACTATTTGAGAATTTTATAGTTTTAAACACATAATAACATGTCATTTGGACATCATGAAAGCTGCACTATAAAGCTCATTCTGTATTTACCCATCTCCCTGTAATTGAATAAGTAAAAAGAAAACATTGTTGAGCCCTCAGGGCCTCTGCACTGCTGTGGATGCTGGCAGACCCAGCTGCTTATTGTGGAAAGGGGCACGGGAATCTTTAAATAAAATCACTCTGGTTGTGGTTATGCCATGGATGTTTATCAGGATGGTGGCCCAGAATTAATGTATCACTCCTAGATCTAAAAGCCTGCTCCGCATCCTCTGTTCATCCATTTGAACACAGGATCCTGAAAGGTCAGGGTGACTAATGCATATGTCACATGTATGACAAACGGGGGTATATGAAGTTCTCTTCCAAGTACATTTGCTGCAATTGCATGAGTTGGTCTCCTTTACACATAGAAACAAGGATGTCATGTTTGTGCCATGTCTTCTGAGCATCATGAGAAAGAATTTAAGAGCAGAGGTACTTAATGGACAGATGTTCATTTCTGGGTGCAAAATCTGAGTGGGAAAAAAGGTAAATACGTGGCAGCTCTATATTAGTATCCTATTAATGTATAGAAAACATTAATCTTCTAATGTGTAGAAAAAATGAATCACATATATAAAGCCCTAGTCTGAAAGCCTATGAGTGATGTATTCAAACCAAGTTCAGAGCCTAGTGTCAGAAGGCTTACCCTTCCACAGGCTTCAACAGGAAAAGAAAGAGATCGCTAGACAGAGATGCCAAAAAACACCTCAATTCATCCCAGCTGTCCAATTCTTAAAGCAAGTAAGTCATAAACACCCTACAGAGTATACCTGAGCAATACCAAACCTATGACTTATGATTTATTCATCACTTTCTGAAAAATCTGAAGCCTTGGAGAAATCTCTGAATGAACTTGATATGCTGGGACATCCAAATTCACAAAGCATTCAAAAAGTCATGACCAAATTGAATAAGTTAAGAAACAATTAATATAGTTGGTAAAAATCAGTCAGGTAAGGAATATTTATTGAGAGAAAAATAATCAAATTATTAGAAAGTGTGTGGGTCATTTTCAGACATTAGAATTACCTCTATCCCAAGAAAGCTATATAAATGTGAGTATAAAGAATGTATAATGATCAACTGTATTTGAAGACTTTTAGGTAGTAAAGTACCGTGTCTTTGAAGCAAATAATCTAGTTAATTTGTGCTTGAAAAGTATGTTTTAGCTCTTCTATTTATAGTGAACACATGAAAACTGACAAAAACCTGTCTCAGCTGTGTTCTAGAAAGACAGAAATGTTTGTAAACTATGATATTGGAAAATTTCCATCTTGACTTTTGAACTCCCAGCATAATAGTTTGCTAGTTAGTTACTATGGTGACAGTGTCCAAAGCATCAGCAGCTGCAACATCAAAAAAACTGTGAAACACAAGATTACTGAAAAGGAACAGATAACCTTGTATAATGGAAATATTTATTTTTTAAATTATATATCTATCAGTTTTCTCAGTGTTATAGTGTCATTGTTTCTAGTGTTAATTTTCTCAGCTAAAGTCAGCTACCTACAAGTTAATCTACAGGTAGCAAAGTGACAGAGGAAAGCTATTCACCCTCTCCTATTTTTCATGTGTCTCTTTAGGTGGTATGAATCATTTTCTGGAAGCACCTCCCTCTGAAATAGGTGAAATGAATTGAACATAGTTCAACATCTGCTGTAGGCTTACAGAAATTTTTTACCGAGAGGTCTGCTGGAGTTAACAACCACAGATTATAAAAATTGCTGTAAATACGATGATACTGTTACAGCTTATATAGAATTGTGTAGTAAATGTGTATATTCACACATATACTATTTTTCTAAAGAAATAGGTTGCATAATGTAAGTTTATTGGCATGTGTGTGCACTAGTTATTGTTTACTGTCCATTAAATATTATCACTGCAAAATCAGTTCCAAGAAGTCATTTGAATTACTAGATTTTCTCCTGCTCTCTCTCATTTTCCTGCTCTTATTTTCCTTCTACGACAAGTCTGTCTCTCTGGAATTCAATATTATTGGTTATGACTAAGAGAATACATGAAGAAAAAGCATGATCACCTCTCTGTGTTTATTGGTACACAGTATATAGTGTATAGTTCAACGTAAAAAAAATCAAGCTGAGTAGACTATGTACCTATGTACAGAAAACAATATTTGTCATAATAAAACTGTATATTGAGGTAATATTTTTCTATTTTCTCTGTTTATTACATACAAAGTATTTTTATATTTTGGTATTGTGAAAAAGGGTGAGGTGAGCATAAAAATGTACTTAGAAGGTACGTATACATTGCTTAGGTAGTTCTGTGCAGTGAACAGAAGGCATAGCCTCATAGCAGTAGGAAAGAACTAATATTAGATGTATTTAAGGAAGCAAAAGTAAAGAGAAATCAAAAGAGATGTGAAGATACCTGCTTTTTGAAAATAGCTATAGTATATTCCTATTAGCCACATAATGTTCTGACTGTATTATTTGATACCCTGAGAACTGCTCCCTTTCTTTTTAATCACTGCAATGCTCAGCATCTCTGACATTCTGTCCATTGGAAATCTAACAGCAAACCTGAAATCAGCTGAAGGAGTAAAGGCACAGACCTTGATTAGCGTGAGAGATATGGTACTTAATTCTGAATACACCTGAAACCCCCATTGACATGTGAAAATTGTCAGAATAATATGTCTCTGAAAATAATATAGATCAAGGACACTGAAAAGAATTAATATCTTCTGATTTTTTATGAGAATAACCTCAGTCTGGAGAATAATGGTTTTTTATATGAAAACAGAAATATTTTTCTTGCTTTTGTCAAGTAAGTGTGATTTTCTCAAATGATTTATTTTGTTTATTTATATAAAATAAAGCTGTTATACACGAAATCAAGTCTATCCTACAATGTAATTATCCTTTTTACACAAGAAAAGTTTCAGGTTCTGATTCTATGAGGTGCAGATGTTTCTCATGCTGTGGAGGCGATTCATATGATCAGATGCAGACTTCCACAGTGGAAACATCTCTGTCTGAGCTTGTCACATTAGCTTCCTCCTTTGTGACTGAGAAAAACCAGGTATATTTATGGCATTATAAAAGTTAGTTAGATGTCTATATTAAGTCAGATGTCTCATGCCCTAAAATGTTTTTTACTCACCAACTGTCGTAAGAGAGATCCCAAGAAGACTAGTGAAATATGGATGCCTACGACTGGCTGAGGAGAATCACATTCTGAGTGAAGAATCTTGATTTTGTGATGCTGAGTACCTCATGCCTTCATGCTCAGTTTCCTGTTCTTTTTCTTTTCTTAAACTACTTGCCTCTGTTTCAAACCAGTTCTGAAAAGGACGCAGGGGAGAGATTTAATCCACAACCATCCTGTTTCTAAACCGTATTCCACTAGGAAACAGAGTGGTACCACAAGACAAAGATTACTGAAGTAATGAGCTACTCGTGTTAGGCAGCTGCAACAATCTGTCAACAAACATGGCACACATTTTAACACAATGAATACGAAGATAAGCCTGAATAAACCCTATCAGACTTTCAGGTGTTTTATTCCACTTCAGCAATTCATCTCACCCTGAGACATGAGTTGCGCAGCGGATGTGTCTGTGCCTCTTTCCAAAGGGTGCAGGTTGAACCAAGACTTTGGATCTCACCAGCTTATGACTGGTGAGATGAGCCTTTTGGTCAATCACCTTGGGCTAATAGGATGGAAATACCATCCTAAACCTTAGTGAAGAATCTACAGGACAAGAATTACTCAGTTGCATAGCAAATACTGTTAAGTTGTTGAATATGTCATGAAAGCTGTCATAATAAATCAACTTTTCAAGAAAAGCAGGCAGGCTTTATTCACACAATAATGTTTTTCCTCTAGCATTTTTGATGATGTGGAAACGAGCCAGTATCAGTGCCAACAGAAGTAATTGAGAAATTTTCTAGGTGAGTGTCATTTGCATGGACAAGGTATCTAACTCACACAGCATTCATTTTTATGTACTTAAATACCATTTACAGCCTGGCCCTAAGGTCATCAGATGAAACTTCTGCTAGCATGAATAGTTGTACTTATTTTCAGTGGGTGCAGGATGTGATCCAGATGGGTAATAAACTTGTGATTTACAGGCATGAGCTACAGTGCTCTACAGAAATATGCATGAAGAGAAACCGTTATGTGTGAGGATATTCCTTTTATTTCAGCATGTCTAAAGGAACACGTGTGCTGCCTTATTTTTTCTTAGCAGCAAGGTCATTTCCCAAAGGACAAGGAACAAAAAAAAGTGATCTACAAACAGCTCTTATAGCAGTTACTAAATATCTAGCCTTGAAAATCACTTCTAAAAGCAGAGGATGTATTGTGTTATTGTGTATTGTATTTTCATCTTTCACTACCACAGTCAATGTATCCACTACCATCAGTCAAAGAATTGCACTGAGTCCAGCTGTGTAGATTGAATTGCATAAAAGATTTTCAGGTGTTACTAGGAGATCTATTATCTGTGTTTGAGCCTTTGTCTAGGAAAAAAAAAAAGGCAAAAAACCATTCTCAGTTAATTAAGAAATTTGATACTAGAAGGTTTAGCAATCTAAATATGTTTCAAACATATTTAAGGACAGATTCTGCCATCCATCAAGAAACTGGAAAGCTGGGCTCAAAGCCCAAAGTCCATCTGGTAAATGTAGCCACAACTGGATGAAGATTTGCTTGACTGTCAAACTGTACTAAAGGGATAGGCAGGAGTTAAACTACAGTGGATATTGGTAGGGTGAGGAGCTTAAATGTGATACAGAAAGCAAGTGAATTAAGTGTAAAGGATAATTTAAAGGAAGATTTGCATAAAGATGTGGGGATTGAAGTAGAATGGAGGGAAGTAGATCCTTCCTGAGTGTCAGAGAAACATGCAGATAAACTGAAGCAGAATTACCCACCATATCTGTGTGTGTGTGTGCGTGCGGGCACGCGCGCATGTGTGTGCATGTTTGTGAGGGGAAGAGTTTTCACTCTTCTAGGGAAAAAATGTGTGAACTTTCGTGCAAAAATGTTCCATAACCAAAACTGCAAAGGCTTTCATTTTCTATTTAGGGGCAGTAAGATTCCAAGATCCAGAGAGGAAAAAAGGTGTCCTGGGAGGTTTCAATTTGTACATTATGCTTCTTGTATTCCCTGTAGCAAGGGATTCTGTTTTCTAATCTGTCTGAACCACGTGTTTCTTTGTTGATCCTTTCTCCTCAAAAAGTAGGAGATACTGCAGGATTTTGCAGAAGGAGTGGTTACAGATTACAAACTCAGGTGACAGAAGAAAATGGGTCATTACTTATCTACACTTCATCTTCCGCAAACAATCATAGCTCTCCTTAAAGGATAGAAGATTCAGTTTTCAGACAATTCTGACAACTAAATATTTGGGGTTTTATCTAAAAGTTGTTAGTTTGAACCTTTTTGCAAAAAAACCCCCACATTTCTAACATTGGGTCCAGCAGAAAGACAAAGAAGACTTCGTCTGCAAATTGTCTGGGTTTATGAACACTGTCCCTGACCCTCGTTGCATGAGCTGATGTAGCCATTTGGAGAATTTATCCTTATCCAGGGGGACTATGGGTGATACTTCTGCTATCCCTTGTGACTTTACCACAGAGTCTGCCAGAATTTTAATGTTGTGCTTATGGACCTAGCATCTGCAATTAGGGAGATGTATCCGAATCTGGTTTTTTTGTTTTGTGTCTTAATGGAACTTGAAAAAAAAATCTGGAAGCAGTGAAACAGCAAGGAAGAATCAGAATGCAAAGAAGTCCAAAACTTATTATGTATAAATATTTTAATTTTTATGGCAATCTTCTGATACTGGGTTTCTCATTTTTTAATACTTTGGATTACCAAGGAGGATTATTCCTCTCTGTTTAACTTTAATAACTGGAGAATATTAAGAATATTAAAATGTTATTATAGCTCAGTTTTTAACAATGTATTTGATTGAAAGCAATAGGTGGGCCACTGAAGCTGGAATCCTTTTCACAGGGGTGCAGAGTGCACTTTTTCTCGCCTTGTGCTTGACAGTGTTCTGCTTTTCATAATATTGAAATCATAGCATGGACTGGAGGGAAAAGCTGAGCTCTCCAGCACCTCACCTCATGGCCACAAGTTTGAAAGCCAAGAGTTGCCACTGGGCAGAGCTGCCTGGTCCTCCCTTCCTTTCCGTGGGAACTGCTCCAGCACACATGTTTGCTGTGGAAAAATTCACCTCCCTGCTTGCAAAGATGTCCAAGGATATTGCACTTTACCTGGGTTGAACCCAGAAACCTGTTACCTGGCGTGTTGAGCATGACCCTGTTCTCCCCCACATGAAGGTGTGGGAAGCCCTGATCTAGGCATGGTGCTGCTGCTGGGTGCTGCTTCCAGATGTGCAGTCTCTCATCTCATGTGCTACCATCCAGCTCAATTGTCCTCAAACTTCACTGCAAAAGGATGAACTCAAAGAACATGTTTCACTATTAATTGTATTTCTAGATGTAGAGCTGCAGCTTCAGAGGACATGAATTTTAAAAGTGCCAAATTCACTTTGAAAGCTAGTGGGATATATACACTGACATGTAAAGATGTCTGGGTACATAAAGATGCTGGGAAACACCTATTTCAGATCCAGAATTAGTCACATGGATCCCATGGAAAATCAAGCTGAACTAGGTCCTCAGGAATTTCTGAAATATTCAACTGCTTCCTCAGGACTCTCATCATTATTTTCTTTAACATCTTTGAGGAACAAGTAAATATTTGTGTCTCTGCCTTCACTCTCTCAAATTTAATCTAAATCAACAAAAAATAGTTATTTAATTGCAGGTTATTATTTGTGTTGCACTGTTACTTAGAGGCCAACAGCATCGCACAAAATATAATAGATTATGTCTGTCCATATATTAAAAAAGAAGGATATTTTTTCATGTAGCATAAAGGGAGCTGTACTAGATCAGGCAGTGGCCAGAGGAATATTTAACTCTGTAAAGCCAAAGACAGTGGTTTTCTGTCTGGTGAGTTGAGTGACTGGAACACACATCACTGTGTGGATGAGTATATTTCTGGTTTACAGCAGATGGCAGAAAATAAAATTTGAATACATTTAAATCACTAAGAGTTTCTCCCCCTCCAATTATTGTATTATTATTATTATCTATCCAGTCTTTCAAAAAGAGTTTACCTTTTATCAGCTCCTATTAACTAACAACCTACATCACATCGTCATGTAAATATAAGAAGAGAGCTGTTTGAGTCACAAAAAATAAATATCTCCAGAAACAGCTATTGCTTTGAGTTCCAAAGTCTACTAAATAGATATTTTCAATTCAAATGAATGATGTAACCCAAAGTGAATCCAATACACTGGCAAAGTAACTTGTATGGTTTTCACAGGAGAATATTCAATCTGTGCAAACAGATTACCATCTGCAAACAGCAATGTAAATGGGAAGTGTACATCTGATGCGCCTGCTCACCAGATCTGATCCTTCAGGAAGCTGGGTACTCTTATCTTTTTGTAGCCCTATTGGAGGATATTTTCAAAGCATCTAGTTTCATAATAAGATTTAGGACCCTAGGGTCATTTCCAAATGGCATAGGTTTTTAAGGTCACATAGTTGTTTTAGTGGAATCAAGCCCCTAGGCTCCCTTTAAAAAAAAAAAAGATCTGCTAATTCTTCACTGCCAAATTTAGAGAATTAGTTAGAAACAAATGAATTCATCTTTTGAGTTAAAAATAACAGTGCTCTTTTATTGGACAGAATGTTTTTTTAAAAGAAAAATCTTAAACAACCACAAATTACTTTAAACTTCCAAGACATAAAAGAAACTTATAAAAATTCTTTTGGTTTATAAGGAGCTTGCATTACATGAAACCTATGAAAAATAGATTAAAAATTAAACATTTATGATCCAAGGAACTGCTGAGCAGACTTTGCTCTGAAGAACATCTGTAACAATAAAAGCCACACTTCCAAAATTTGAATTTTCCTGTTGTGGTTGCTTAATTATTGCATATGTTAACTTTTTAGTCTCTGATAGGGTAATGGTGCAGTTGTGGAAAATATTATTCCCTTAGGGATTTTCATATATAATTTCTAGAGGTGAACATTCCCCTCTTGACGTGCACAAATGACTGCCACCACCATTAATGGAAGTTATGTGCTCCATTCAAAGGAAGAGTACACCCTTGAGTATGTAACTAAATCAACAAAAAACCTATATTACAATAATGCTAGAGGAAGGACTTAATCTACCAGAGCAAGATATTCAGAGGTAAAGAGTGAGCACAATTTCAGCCTTACCATATATATTAATGGTGATATGATTTTCTGCCAAGGGACTCGCACTACTCTTTATATATCTAAGTTACAGAACTAAAGCACAGTGTGTTGAAACAATGGCATTACAGAATGTATTAAGGCTGTTTCAGTTTTACCTGTGTCTTTACTTGCTGTTATGGAGTATATCAGAATCTCACCACAATAACATTACTGAAACTTTCATCCTGTTTCTAATTTACACTTTGCTCTGGTGAACTGATTTTACACCCATGATCACACCATTTTTACAGTTCTGGAGTAACAAAGTAAAAATGAGAATTAGGCTCCCTTAGCAACAAGTTTTGCCTTTAGATATATTGAACCTGTGTAACTGAAAGCTTACCATTTAGTCTTTCTTCTATACTTTTTTTTAGAAAGAATTAGGAATTCAAATTAGGATAAGATCCCTTTCCTAATATTAATTTCAGGTATTCTTTTTCAATACCACAATTATTCTGTAACATAAATCTTGATTTAATGAATTGATTTAATGAATTGCTCTTAAATTGGCTTTTAATCCGCTTATTTGTATTAACAGCTCTTATTAAGTCATTACCTTCTCATTTCTGAGTTATCCACAGTTTATTGAATATAGATGTTTTGCATGAAAAACTTACATAGATCATGATTCTATGTATACAATTATACAATTTAAACAGACATTTAAGAAAGAGAAAGGCACAATTGGAAAAGAGCAATTTTTTTTTGGTTCATTGTCTTCAGTTTACACATCAGACATCAGTAACAGAGTTTCGTGTGTGCAAGCCCAGCAATAACACTGGCTTTACTTTCTGAGTTTTAGAAGATGGCAGGAATATAGAGGTAGTTATGTATACAACACAGATTATTTTTTTTATTAAACTGTCTCCCACGTGCAAAAACAAGCATTCCATAGCATTATGTGTGAACTATAAGTTAGAGTTTAAGGTAGATGACTAATTAGATAATCATTCTAGTAGCTACTTTTTTAAGCAATGCTTGTAGCAGCAGCCAATTGAAGGAAAACATGTAAATAGAAATAGGATATTGAAAACTCCTGAGGGAACAAACACATTGCTGGGATATTGGGTATGAAGTTTCTAAGTGACTTTTGACAGAGTAATATATCCAACTAAAGTACTGAATGAGACACAAATGAAAAGTCATAAAATGCATCTATACGAACAACACTTCTGCATTAAGCCGTAGTTAATAAGGTTGCAAAGATAACAGTGCTTTTGTCATTTAGTATGGATTACCTAATTGCAAAACACCTTATGATTTATTATAAAGGCTATGATTAGATTAGGCCAAACAAATCAATATGCCTTTAATTAGTGGCATAGCTGCTGCTTCACTATGCTCTATGTTAACACCAAAGCTTAATGAGTTTAACATCCGAGGATTCTGTAACGATGTTCTCTGACACTGAAACTTAAGCTTTTTTTCATAAACAGAGGAAGCCACCATGCTAACAAACAAATGAGAACAGTTTCTACAAAATTGCATTAGCTGCTATGTATGTTAAAAGTAAAAATAATAATCTTTTATGTCCCATCCAATAGCCATGGACACACAATTGTATTTCAGCAAAGTACTAGCTTGGAGTACTGCACACTGGATAATATTTCATATTAATTAGTATTGCAGCTTTCTAGCCTTTTTCTACAGATGACATTATATGATTTGATACCACTGAGTCACCTAATCAATGAGACAAAAATTACTAACACAGAACAATTAATGATGACCCATCAGTCATGTTAAATTAGGAAAATAAGAATGGTCTCAGTTAACTCAGTGTGGCCAGAGAGTCACTGAACTCAAATATCTATATTTACAAGTCAACATAAATGTTATGGACAGGCACTTTTCTAAATGAATGTAAATAATGGTGACCATTCCATCATTTCAGAAATTTCCTTCTTAATTAGGAAATATTATTGTGATATTAAAGTATTCCGGGCCAATGGAAAGTTGTGACGCAAAAAAACCATGGAGATGAACAATTTTAACAGTAAACAGTGTATATTTCTGCAGAAAATACACTTTTTAAATGCATAAAATGGAGCTTGGTAATAGGAGGTCACGTGAAGATCTGGGATTACTTGAGTGCAGAGGTCCACCAGAAGAAGATGTGTTGGCTACTTGGTAATTTTGTGATAAAGCTCTTTCCTTAAGACTTGCAGAACATATTTAATTTGCTTATTAACAGATAAGAGTTAATCGCTACCACAGAGATGTGCACTATTCAGTCAAATAACTACAAATCTGTGTGTATGTTTCTTCTCTCTCCATGACCTGGGACAGACAGATGATTCTTCTTTGAAAAAAAATAAGGATGAGATTAAAACTGTGCCCAAATCACATCCATAAAAAACATTTCCAATGTCTGAAGAGCGATGTTTTAAAGAGAAAAACAGAGCAGGAGCATGTATCCAGAGAATACCCAGGGTCCCAAAAGTTTATCTCCTGCCCTTTTCCTCCACAACTGAGTCTCTTCTGTCCCTGATTCATATAAAGTAGGGATCATAGCACCCCATTATAATGTGAAAAAGTTGCAATGTGTGACAGAAACCCACTCCTTTAGCCATTTTTCTCCTCTTGTATGTCCAGAGAAATTATAGGAGCCTAAAAATGGCCACAAACAGTAACTATGAAAAATGTTTTTGAGATGTATAAAATCTTGCTCAGTTGTGAGCAATTTGCTGTTTCCTTGCTCTTTGGCTAGTGTCCATTTACATCCTTGAGGGTTCGTGGGTTATGCTATGCAAAGTTATGTACTGTCTCCTCCTTAGGTCTGAGTTTGCACTCTGACTCTACTGCTTCTTTTAAATTCCTTCATGCAAGTTTTTCCTCAGTCTACTGTGTGTCTTTCAGCTTTTCTCTTTAGATTCAGGAAATAAATTCTTGAAAATATCTTTAAAAAATCTAAATAATTTCTAAAACATTGCTGCCTAGATGTTTTAGATGAAACAAGATGTGTATGTGTTTCACAATATAACCAACAAGACAGTTTGACCAACTCTAAATAATCTCTTTTAGCTTTATGTAAACAAGATAATACTCAAAGTCCTCAAAATCTGACTTGGAACAAAAATCAAAATTCTTTTTGAGGTCATTCAATAACTCATTTGTTGTGTATCATCTCAGAAAGGATAAAGATTTCTGTGTAAAAAGACTGCTGAAATGTCTCCATTGAAAAAGGTTATTTTAAAAGTCTTTCCCTCTAATAAAAATGTTCTCTTTACACAGAAACATCTAACGTTTAAATAAAATTCTTAAATTAAGAATTTTAAAGTGTTTTATTTCATCTTGTTGTTAAAAAATAACTGACTTTCACATTTTTCCTCCTTTTGTAAAAGAAAGGTGTATTAGAATTTAAAAAGTGAAAAAAGTCACCACTTTTTATTCTTTATATGC
>NW_010194852.1:12062-14418 GCF_000695765.1 Mesitornis unicolor
CTTTTGAGCAAAAGGGAAAAAGATAAGAAAGCACTGATTTTCCTTTTCTTTATTCCGTATTCTCACTGCTATGTTTTCTTTCTCTCCCAACCACCAATCTTTATCCCCTCTCCCCCTGCTATGAAGAGGTGTAGGAAAAAAGAAATAAAAAACCTCAACAAACTCTGCAGTGGTAGGATTCTCCAAGATTTTTGATTTTTTTAAATACTTTCCAGTAGTTCTTTGAAGTTCTTGAACTGGAGAGCCCAGAATTGGACACAGTATTCCAGATGTGGCCTCACCAGGGCAGAATAAAGTGCTAGGATAACCCCCTTGACCTACTGGCCACACTTTTCTTAATGCACCCCAGTATGCCATTTGCCTTGGCTACAGGGACACATTGCTCTCTCATGCTCAGTTGCTGTCCACCAGGACTCCCAGGATTTTTTCCTCTGAACAAATCGTGAAACACTTCCAAAAAGAAATATTTTCTTCTAAACTGCATTGTGAAATATAGTTGATTTTGACAGTTACGTCTAATTCCAGGTTTAACTGAAATTAGGCTGGCTCCATCTTCTTTATACTCCTCTGCCAAGTATTTATACATATGGATAAGATTCCCCAAACCTTCTTTTCTCCAGGCTAAACAGTCCTAGCTCTCTCAGCCTCTCCTCATATATAAGATGCTCCAAATACTTTAAAAAATCTTTTAAAAATCTTTGTGGTCCTGCACTGGACTCACTCTAATATGTCCAGGTCTCTCTTGTACTGGGGAAACCTGCACTGGATGAAGCACTCCAGAGCAGTCCAAGCTGCTTCCTCATGTAACAGGCAACTCTCTCTCCTAGGTTTTCCTGGTAGAGAAGGTTGTGTTTCAGTATCAGACATGCTGCTCCAAATTTCAGATGTTTGGGAAAGAGACTGAAGGTTCAGTGTCACCAGGTCACCTAAAAGCCTCTCCTGATGCAGGTCCATGTGACAGGCAGCTCAAAGGAAAGCCTGATATTATTTTCCATATAAACATAAAGATGACTAACCTTTAAAATACTACATCTAGAGGTAGCATCCCTAGAACAGTCTAATGGAGAGCTGTTGTTGACTTAAACTGATCAGCAGGCAAACAGACATCTTTACACACAAATGAGGCAGG
This sequence comes from Mesitornis unicolor, assembly GCF_000695765.1. Lineage (NCBI taxonomy): Eukaryota > Metazoa > Chordata > Aves > Mesitornithiformes > Mesitornithidae > Mesitornis > Mesitornis unicolor. The sequence goes on from NW_010194852.1 coordinate 13,192, forward strand.
AACATGAGCAGAAGAGAGATATGTGTATACTCTTTGCTTACATATTAACCTTGCAGATTACAATTTAACTTATATGTTAAAATGTTATTATATAAAGACTCATAAGTTCCAGTTCAGAGAAATTCTCCAGCCAGGAATACTAAAATTGCTTTTGAATAGCCTCATCGTAATTGCTAGGAATGAGAGATACTTGGCCTTAAGGAATATCAGGTGAATATGAATAGCCTTCCTGAAGTTTGAAAGGCAGCTCACACACATATACCCCTCTTCACTGGTTATGTCTGTGTCAGTGTTTCTGCTTGCAACAGGAGTGAGATTTTGAAGTAAAGCTTTTTGTTATTCCCAATTAGTGTGCTTTGGTTCACACTGCTGAGCTGTCAGAGGTCACAAACTGGATATTTAAATGAAACTAAAACTTGTCTATATTAACAAGTAGTGCAGTCAAATAGGAAGAGACCCACAGAGCAAACCAGTTGGTGCTGAAGTCCTGGTGTTCAGCCTTTGTATATGGCAGGAGTTTTGCTGTGCACTGTCTCTGGTCCACAGACTGAGTAGACAAGAGCGGGTATTGTCAAATACAATTTTAAAAAGTTGATTAGAGCACTTTTTTTTTTTTTTGCCTGAAGGAATATCAATAGGGATTTCCTGAAAATCTTTTATTTGACTGCAAAAATTAATATTTTCCCTATTTTTGTCCCTTGCAAAATCATGTACTTTGTGAGGGAGAGAGTATGGCCACTGGTAAAAGGAGTGATGATCTCCCCGGAACAATGTTTTGCTAAAATGTATTTTGTGCTATGGGAAATTATAAGATTCCTTCTCCCTGAGAAGCCAAACAGATAATTTTAAATTTCACTACTAGTTGACAATTTCCCAGATATGTTAAAAAAATAATGCTTTCCATGATGCCAGTGGATGCTTATAGCTCAGTATAGAAAAGAAATGAGAATGAACCCAAATAAGAAGGAATTTCATTCACTGTCAATGTGTAAAATACCTAAACATCAAACCTACAAGTATTCTGTGCTGGTGTTGCTTTATTTAACCTTAGTGTTTTGCTACCTGTTGATGCCTGAAGTCGGTACCCTTATGGATGAAAATCAGTGTCTCAGGCTGTGTTTAAGGAGACAGCTCTAATTAAGCAGTATCAAAATGGCTCAAACTCAAAAAAAAATTTCTGTAGCTCTTGATTTTCTACTGGACCCTCTGAGACTACTGAGTCAGCAG
>NW_010194852.1:14449-34799 GCF_000695765.1 Mesitornis unicolor
GTCCTGACACTCTGAGGCTGCTAGAAGGCATCTGACATTAAGTCTAAGTATAAAGCTTGATCACATTGAATTAGTACAAAGGACAAGCAAAAGCCAGTGCTACTCTGTATCTCATAAGCAGAGCACAGGTGCTTGCAAATAGCATTGCGCATCACTTCCATCCTCTCTGCAGGTGAGAGCAGCATAGGCAGGGAGTTAAAGGACTTAAAAATATCTGCATGCATTTGATATTTCTACTTTGAAAGTGCATCAAGCAGATTTGTCAGAATTTCAGTGGTGAGAATGGAGATGAGGCAAGTGACTTTTTAGCACTTAGACATTTACCTGTGGTCTGGACAAGTTTGATGCATGCAAGGTTTGGACACAGTTGTAGAGTGATCCTACATCCACACAGTGTTTATGCTGCTGTATTTAAAACATATGCTTGAAAGAGATGAGAAATCCCCAAAGTCACAATTCCTGTCACACCTTTGTCTGGTGTCAGCTGCAGCAACTCACACAGCTCTCTGAAGCCCCCTGCCTGCTCCTTGGCTCATGTCCTGCCCTCTTTACATCAGTAGAAAAATCTCAACCTTAATTAGATCCCAGTTCCTCATCTCTAAGGTAGTAAAATCCAGGTTTGCACAAACAGGTAGAGTTCCACAAGAAGTGCAGACCACAGCTTAGTTTCTGGTGCTACCCCAAAGTGGTGAATACAGTGTTATTACTGACTGAAAAACAAACAAAACTTGAGCCCCCATCTCTCCCATCCCTGCCCTCTGGAAGTGCACTCCTTTTGCTGAATATCGGAAATGTTTTGTTCTTACTACATGTCAGGAAAATGGTTTATATCATGAACATTAAAACTGCTGGAGATCTCATTACCTTGAAGTGGAGTAGCTTCAGCATTGTCATTGTGTACATCTTATCCTTGCTTTCCCAACAGCTACTATTCATGTTACAAAAGACCAATCCTTAGTCTTTCAAAGTCCTTAAAAAAAAATGTCCTTGAAGTTACAGATTCATAATGTGTTCCAGATGAAGGTTTATAGACATATTTCTAGTACAATCTGACTTTTTTTCTTCCATAAAACTTCTACCACCAAATGACCCCAGAACCTTGCTGTCACTGCAGTCCTATTAGCAGTTCTTTTGGGTCTTGCCAATTTTCATGCACAAGCAAATCTGTGGAATTCTGAGTTGTTCATACAAGCTGGGTTGCTCATATACAGAGTGACAAAATTTAACACAGTAAGTCTATTGACTACATTTAGATTATTACATAAATTAGTAATTTCAGTTTCAAACAAAAGGTGAAAGACTTTGGTGACGGAACTTTGAAGGTGAAGTTCCACCACACTGTATGAAATTAATAAGGGCTTTGGAAAGAGTTAAAAGTTTGCCAGGGCAATGCATTCAAATACACTTGGTTACGTCATCTGAGAAACATTTCAGCCTTGCAAGCGGAACAGTAGAAACATGAGCTATTCTGTTTCCTAAAACAAAGCTATTTCCTGTTACCACCATTCACAACTGTCCATGAGTCCACATGGCTCTACAAGGCGCTCAGCACCTTGACTTTCCCTATAGAGCATGAGACATCTCTGTTGCTGGGTGGTTGCTTGCTTGCAGCACGGGGTTGGCTGGGGCACCACAGCAGAACCCTCAGACCACTCACACACAGCATGTTTGTACCTCTGGTGGAACTAAATCCCACTGAGTCATAAATATTGACTCAGCAGTGTAGCTGCCGCTTTCATTTTTTTCACTGAACAATGCCATAGGAGATTATTAGGCTTAGCAGCTGATTTTTACTTGTACAATGGGTCGATGATCATTGATAACCAAGTCACTTTTTTATACGTTTATTTTAGTCAGCAAACTGTTGTAGCATGGCAACCATCATTTTCAGCTGTGCTGTAAATAGGCTTTCCTTCCTCATACAAATACAGGAGCATTTTCCTTCATTTTTACTCCATGGGTTACAATTATTAGTCCTATAAGATAATTCACATATTTGCCAACACTGGAAAGAGACAGGAAGAAATGGGATGTTTCCATTACAAGAGTTCCTGTCTTCTTTGTATTATTCTTAGCATTTACCACACATACAGTTTTACTCAGAAGTCCCAGCTAAGAGAAAATATATTATGGTGCTTCTGGTTAGACGGACTTCATAAAAGAAAGTGGCCTTCTCTCCACCTTGCTGGAGTTTCCACTAAAATGGTAGACAAACATTTTTGAATAATATTGTTTCTCTTCTCCCAGTGAATAAATTGATTTGTTTTAGTGGTTTTCTGCCTGCTTTAAAGAATTCATTTCTTGGTTGGAGCACCTCAAAACAGTAACAGGTTAGATTAATAAAAAAAAATTCTACCTAAGAAGACAGTGTGTAATGAATAAATGTAAACTTTCCTTTGGAAAGTAGTTGTTCCCTGAGGATTTAGTTTGCATGTGGCCTATCAAATGTAGCAAAGCAACACCTGAATAGTAAATATTTACTGCAATGACTATAACTAGTCAGAATGTTAATTTCTGCAGAAAAAACAAGCAAAGGTAAAAAAATTGGTTTTGAAAAGTAAAATAAATCCTTTAATTGTAAGACAAAGGACTGATTTTTTCATTAAGTATTTGGACTTCGCTTTTTGATGTGAAACATTATTCTTATTACAGTAGATGTTTCTAAACACTGCTTAGGAGAAAAAAAGATGAGAAAAAAAAATCCACTGGTGGTTGCAAAGGATACTTCAACCTTGCTCCTCAAGATCAATAAACAATTGCAGCATTTAATTGATGACCGATTTCCAATAGGTTAATACATCTATAATAATGTCATTGACAGTTCACAAACACTGCAAGAGTGTTTGAGTTAAAGATTGGCTATTTATGACTTATTTTCTCAGCCTTGGTTATTACAGTTAAGCAATGTAACCATTAGATATAACAACTATTCAGGCATGAAAAGAGGTTATTTATCACAACTCCATACAGCAAAATCAAATGAAAGAATGTAGCCACTGATGGCAAGATATTTTTTTAAATAGTATTCACTACAATGAGAACCACAATCCCTGCCTAAAGAGCTTTTGTTTTATAACAGTAAAAGCCCCCAAACATTAGCTGGTAAAGGCACAATATAAGTAAATGGATCAAGGAATTTCCAGAAACAGCCTATATAGAGTTATAAACTAATTTCTAATTGTTTGCAGTCATCTAGTTAAGCTGTTAACCTGCAGTATTTACCAATATCTGTCTAATTTTTCCCATTTCTCATAAAAATTACTTAATGTTTTGTGTGATAAAGCCAAAAGAAACATCTCAAGCACTCCACACTGCTTTCATCCCACTTAAACCCTTTTGAGATGTATACATAAACTGAGCTGCATGAAGTCTTTTAATATCAGGAAAGGATATTCTGTTCTTACAGTTACTGCTTTTCTGGGTCTCATATTTTATATGCAGTTTTGCTTCTGAGCAGCTATGTTGGATTTGCTCTGGTGAGGCAAGAGTAGACTCCAGCCTGCTGTGTGCTGCATGTAAATGACTGCAGAGGTCTAAAGCATGTCAGAGTGGCATCTCTGGGCAGCTGCTGGCAGGGCATTTCCCTGCGTCTTACCTGGTAATGACACTGCCCACAGATCACAGAGAGCTGGGGATTCCTGCAGGCTGGGATTTCACCAGCGCAACTCATATTTCCAACAAGGGTCAAAAGGAAAACATTCCATACAGTGGAAAACAATTATATTTTTATGCATGTAAGTATAAATAGAATGTGGAAAATACTTGAGGAATCTGTGTTTAAATTTAAAAAGAGACAGTAGCATCTGTGTTGTAGCACCACTTTCTGCAATTCTATCAGGCTCACATAATGAGTCAAATTCTGCCTTCACTTACTACCAGCTGGCACCTGTGGACTGGTCTGGTATGAATGGGTGTTTCTGAAAACTGGATCTTTCTCAGATGTGCTAGGCAGGAGAGGAAAAATTCATTTTGTCGCTGGAGCCTAAAAATAACCCAACCATGACACTTCCAGTCTATGTCAAAATGTGGTATTATCCCCTGACCCCTTGTCCTTCAGAGGAAATGTTGGAGGACTGTGTTGGCAAAGGGATTACTAATGTGCTTCTCTACTCTGTTAGCTCCTCTCCTTTATCTTCCATATTCAGTTTGTGGAAAACTTGTCTTTATTTTGTGTACAGCCTCCTTTAGCACTACACCAGCTGTTGCCCCTCATCACACTACTGCTATGTAGTGTGCTGCATAAGAGTCTGCAAAAGGAGAATATAACAGCTCTCAAACCAGTGGCTTTTAGCAATGCACCCAGGATGAGCACAGGTACGGAGGGACCTCAGGTGGTCTCTAGTCCAATCCACTACTGAAAGCAAGGTCTGCTATGAAATCAGTCCAGATTTGTCAGGGCCTTGAAAATACTCAAGGATGGAGACTGAGCAGCCTTTCTGGACAACCATGACAACATCTCATATTTTTATCAAGACTTCTTACCAAAAGGTTGACATGTAAATTCTTCCTGACTAGTTGTTCTGAGCAACTATCTCTTATAGGCTCAGACATAAACCAGGCTAAATCATACCTAATTTAAAATTCCTCAGGCAATGTCTTTATTTTACTCTTACAGTAAGAGTCCAATTATTGCTTCTTTGAAGCTGCGAGCAAGTAGTCCAGCAGATACAAGACCACTTGCTCCATGGACATTTGCAAGAAGGAAAGGAATGGCCAGCTTTAGCAACAACCGGCAATCCAAAGCATTGTGTAGAACAGTGCAGTCATTTGCAAGGAATGAACAAGGTCAGCTGTAATAGAGAAAATTGATAGGTAGCACTGAAACTTTACTTTGTTCAGTTTTTTGTTTTGCCAGTGTGGCAAAACCAACATATATTTTGTAACTGGGTCATTCACATGTCCTAGGAAGTAATATCGTCTTGCTATCTTAATCTCATCTATTACCCTTTATCTTACTCCCACATCTCTTTTCCATCTCCATCTGCCTCTTCTCTCCTTTAACTCTAGCTTTTTGGCTATAAGAGGTAGGAAAGAGATGACAGACAGATGAAAAACATGTTTGAGCTGAATAAAGATAACTCCTGAAACATAAAAAATTATTACAAATTATTTTTTCCTCCGAGAAATGGGAGTCAATGGCAAGTCTCAGCAATAGCAGGAGCCTCAAAGACTGATTCTGAGTTTTGATAAAGCCAACATCATTCTTACTGTTTGATTTGTATTTTACACTGGAATATGACATCCGAAAAGAATGTCAGAACAAGGTCTGGGCACTCGGTGACTGGGAGACTATCTCTAGTATGAACTGCACACTGAGGATGCTTTGAAGGTTACTTTTTAATGCCAACAATGGTTTTTGAGATTCTTGAATGAAAGATGTTGGAAAAAAAATCAATGCATAAGTATTAATAACATACACAGTAGAATCGTGATGCTATCAGCTGGAATGAAGAGAAAGTCCTCCATTTGAAGGTCACCAAGCCCCAGACCGTATGTGTATAGTTAATTAGCTGTCCTCTTATTTCTTTTCATCTCTTACACATAAGGATCATCTTATGTCTAGTTATTTCTCTTGAGTGGTATACTGTCATTTCAGCACTATATGCTTAAACAATGTGGACAAATTTGTTGATGTAAATCCCAAAGAGCAGCAATGCATCTTCTTTATAGTAATTACGTGTTTTATGACTTTTTTCATACAAAACAGTTAGTTGAGATTTCATTTAAGTTCAAAAGACAGCAAAGTGCTTATGGCTAAGAAACTTGAGGGAAACTCATTTGAAGTAAAATAAGAACTGCATTTAGACATGTTAAAACTGAAACGAATTATCTAGATCAGACCACCACGTCACAGTGAGTGTTTCTATCTGTAAAAGCACATAATAAATCAGATCGACTGACCCCACTACACAAATAGAGGAAGCAGGAGCCAAAAAAAAGCCTCTGGTTCGATAAAACCAAAATGGCTTAAGGAGAAACAAAATCCTCCCCTCACAACACACACATATCTCTAATGTGTCTAATTAATTTTCGTTTTAGAGTCTTCAGACATTATCACTTGCAAGTTACATTTTTGAAATGTTTCCCTAATTCTGGTGGCGCCTGCTGCGTGTTGCTGTCATTAATGAGCTGTCAGATTTTCACTGATAAAAAACACCTTGAGGAATTTGTAAGATGTCCTAAAATTCACTCTGTGTAGAAATTCAGTGAGTAAGACCTCAGTGAGAGAGTAGTAGAGAATAAAAGTGTCAGAAGCAAAAAAATATGGGCAAAGAGTAGGAGAAAGATATGAGTGAATCAAAATGAAATGGAACAAGGGTGAGAAAGATGAAGCTGGAAAATCACAAATTTATTGAAAAAATATTTCATATGCTTTCTTTGTTATCCAAATTCAGTCTATTTTTACAACCACATTTCTGTGAGTTTTTAGTGTTTCAAGACTATATATCAGAAATATCTTTTAAATATATTAAAGGATGGGCGGAGTGCTTCAGGAGAGGCATAATAAACTGATGAAATACCCAGGATAACAGTATGATATTTGTGATTTATTAATAGATATATCTGTTCTTTACATCTACATTGAATCAATAGAGTTAATAAAGAAAACTAACAGTGCAGGTTACAAAACATACTGCCTGGTAGCTATTCCCAGGTAAATAATCCCTTATGCTGTGATGAGACTGATAAATATATAGAAGAATTCTTAACAGGGAGATCAACCTGCTTGCCCCCAAAAAAGAATTGTGGAAAACAAAACTTCTTAATCTACTAATTTTCCACATTGGTGACAATCCTTAGTTATAAAACAGAATCATAGAACAATTAAGGTTGGAAAAGACCTCTAAAATCATCAAGTCCAACTGTCAATTCAATACCACCATGCTGACTAAACCATGTACCAAAGCTTTACAAAAGTCTATGTAGACAACATCCAGCCATTCCCTCATCCATGAGGTGGGTCACCTGGTTATAGAAGGAGATCAGGCTCGTCAAGAAGGACCTGCAGCATGAACCCATGCTGGCTGAACCTGATCCTCTGGTTGTCCTGCACTTGTCATGTGGGCACACTCACAATTAACCACTCCACAATCTTTCCCAGTACTGAGGTCAGGCTGACAGTCCAGTTCATCCATTTCTTCCAATCTTTTATCTTTTTTTCTTTTCTACTGCTCCCCATGTGTAGGCCATAGTTCTCACTCTGGTCAGGAGAGCCATTATCCAATGGTGTTTAATATCTTAAGTAATGATATTGACAGCTGGATTGAGTGCACCCTCAGCAAATTCACTGACGATACCAAGTTGGGTGATGAGGTTAACGTGCCAGAGAGAAAGGGATGCCATCCAGAGGACCTGGAAAAGCTGAAGAAGTGGGTCCAGGTGAACCTCATGAGGTTCAACAAGGCCAAGTACAAGGTCCTGCACCTGGGTTGGAATAATCCTCATTTACCAATGCAAGCTAGGAGATGATGTGCTGGAAAGCAGCCCTGAGGAAAAAGACTTGGGAGTACTAGTAGATGAGAAGCTGGACATGAGCCACCAATGTGCATCTGTAGCCCAGAAGGCCAACCACATTCTGGGCTGCAACACAAGAAGTGTGGCCAGCAGACCGAGGGAAGTGATTCTGCCCCTCTACTCTGCTCTCGTGAGACCTCACCTGGAATACTGTGTCCAGCTTTGGAGTCCCCAACACAAAAAGGACATTGGAGTGCTGGAGCATGTGCATAAGATGGTCACAAAGATGATCAAAGGGCTAGAGCATATCTCCTATGAAGACAGGCTGAGAGAGTTGGGATTGTTCAGCCTGGAGAAGAGAAGGCTCTGGAGGGGACCTTATAGCAGCCTTCAAACACCTGAAAGGTGTCTATAAAAAAGCTGCGGAAGAGCTATTCACGAGGGCATGTAGCACTGGGATGAGGGATAATGGTTTTAAATTAGGAAAGGGTAGATTTAGTTTAGATAAGAGAAAAATGTTCTTCAATATGAAGGTGGTAGATCACTGGAACAGGTTGCTCAGAGAGGTGCTGGAGCCCCATCCCTAGAGATATGCAAGGTCAGGCTTGATGGTGCTCTGAGCAACCTGATCTGGTAACAATGTCCCTGCTCACTGCAGGGGGGTTGGACTGGATGATCTTCAAATGTCCCTTCCAACCCAATATATTCTATGATTCTATGATTCTATCCTCTGTTCATTCCAATTTCCTAGAACTTCCTCTATGCTTCAAAGAAATTAACTAACCACTATTAAGCATAGAAACTGAAAATAGTTTACCTCTGAAAAATATTAAGATAAATATTTCTCAAAAGAGATAACTAGAGAGGAGTATCAGAGTAGATGAAGTGGAGAATTAAGTTTTTATGTAAAAGAACTCATGTGAGAACTATATAATTAAAGCAGGCAAACAATCTTGACTGTTTTGTACTCATGTCAGACAATAGCTATATGATTATGGTATTTCAATGTTTGTGGAAATATATTTTATGGACTTTAGTAAATATCTTAATTTGGTTTTCTGCATTTTTCCCTTATAGAATGAAGAATTTTGTGCTCAGAAGCCCTGAAAATCAGGTTATTCACTGGTCACTCAGATTATTTTTAACTTTTGGTTCTTGTACAGCACATATTTTCCCCTCAAGGTCAAGAGCACCTGAGAAGCAAGCTTCTCACTGGACTTGAACCTTTATCATATCACTCAATTGCTTGAGTTAATCAAATCTACAGTCATGAACATTCAGTTCATCATACTCACAAAATACACTGATAATCAGAACTGACCTGAAGTAAGGTCAAGGATGAATTGCTACCCACCATGTCTGATGGATGTTCACTGTAAAAAGAATTGTCTCTATTCTCTGGAAGCCAGACAAATAGCAGTTCTGTGACAATCAAAGAGTAACAGTTCTCTGGCAGGTGGATGAACATTTGTCTCGGCTGCTTATTTAACCACAAAAAAGGAACACAGACTGGTAAGTTAATTTATTCAGAAAACTTTGGCTGGATTTTGTCTCACCTGCCTTTCAACACCCACAATGCAGATGTTAACATCACAGTCAGTGACCTAAATCTCTCTTAATAGTCAAAGGAGAGAAATAGATGCCTTAGGGATGTGAATCATCTGACCTATTTCAGATAGATATTTACCTAGGAGATGAATTCACCCTGGACTGCACAGAGTATATTGACTAGATCTTCATAGACTATAAAGATCATGGTTCAGTACAGTAAACTTTATCAAATGAATCCAACCTTGTGTCAAAATGCTAAAGGTTATCCTCCAAACTGTTGAGAAGGAATAGCTCTAAAAACATGAGTTTTTTAAAAAGCCTGATACATCTACATTTAATTTGTATTTTTAAAAGGTGGTAAATTAGAAGGATAATTTTCATGCAGTAACATTTCTGCAGCTTTCAACTGTTACAATAGCTTTTCAAAAATCCCCAAGAAATTTCAGAAAACGTCTACCTCTCTGCCCGTGAAATGTCATGCATTAGTTGAAACTGTGCTAAATTTAGCTTATAAATACACTGGATCAATTTTATTTTTTTTTTGACCAGAAAAACTACATTGTTATAAAACTGGAATTTCTTCAGATGCTAGATAAAGGTAGACAGTGGAACATTATTTTTTTCTACAAAATCATCAGAACTATTGAAATATTGAGAGACATAAGGGATTTGTTTTCTCCTTTTCCATGAATTAAAATACACAGTTCTTTAGGAGCCCCTAAAATAATTTTTAAAATATTCAGCTGTAGCTATCATGAGACAGCTACATCCCTGTGAGAAACACTTTTGTTCTTTTTTTAGTTTAAGGCAAAAACTAGAGGATGAGGCCCTTGTGAGAACTCGGCATGCACTTCAGTTTTCTAATGTAGCACAGCAGGAGAGAAATACAGAGGGAAAGCAAGCAGAAATAATAACCAGAAGCTATAGGAATAATGGGAACATGAACCATTGGCATGCAGGGAGATGAGAATCTGGGTATCCACTCTCTTGACCTTATTATATTGTACTGTAAGGTACCCAGTCAGCTTTACTGGCTCAGCCTTTTCCTCCATTTGGTAGGGAGTTTTGGAACTTCAATAGTGCTGGATGAGGATCTCAGTAGCTAATTTAATTTCCGGCTCTTTGAACAAATTTTTCATTCATTATCTGTCCTCTTTTTACATCTGTATAATTAAGTGAAATTATATAATTGAAGTAAAATTGAAAGAGCTTCCTTGAAACAAAAGAACTGAATTTGAAGATATGCTTACTTCAAAAATGTCGCAACTGTTGTGGTGTAAGGTCTATATTTGCATGCATACAATGAAATTAAAATTGTTTCCTTGGGTGTGAAGATTTGGTTGCTGTGGTTATGGGGGTAGCACCTTTTGACCCATGATTCCTATTCAACAAAATAGCTCCTGATTAAATTTCAGTCTTATGCACTAAATTTTCCCAGCTTAACCCAGAGGTCAAGGTAAAGCTATACATGTGCATGAATATGTGTGAATATTTAGTTTTTCTTCCTACTACGGAAGATGGAACAGCCAGAACACATATCAAAACAGTGTGTTTTCAGCAGATGCTGACATATGAATAATCATACAATATATCAGGGAGGAAAAGCTATTTCACCAAAATATGATCAGTTTGGATTAACAGTTTATTTTCAGGTGGAGGGTTTATGCATTTTTCATATAATTTTAAATTGGTTGTAGTGAATTGCTGGCAAAGTTGCACTGGACAAGATTCTATATACTGAGTGGCACTTAATCACATCTATATCCCACTGATCTTAATTGGGATATTCAAATGAGCAATGCACATTCAGGCTAAGAATCAGTCACTCAGTTCTATCACTTTTAAATTCTTATAAATCCTATATATAGTCGTAATCAATAATTTTGAGTCCAAAAGTCATTAAAAATAAAAATGGAATGATAATTTATTGTGAAGCTATTGAATGAATAGATTTGCTAAATAGATTTCTTTAGTAACTAATTAACTTCATCATTCTTCATTATGTCTTTAGGGTCCACAAGCCCAGACAAAAACCACAGAGTTCAATAACATATTTCACTTGTTCACAATGATACAAAGCATCTCATTAACTATTACTAAGTTGATTTACAGGAAATATTGGCTTCAGCCTTAGTCACAAATTCAATGCAGAACAACTTGATTCTGAATTTGTCAGCATTCTTAGTGATTTTCCTTTTACTTTACATAAATCAGTAGTTTGATAAAACAGATTATGATCCAGTTTACTATTGTATAGCATTGTTTTCAAAAACAAAACAATGTAATCTATAAATTAGTAATTTATAATGGAAACTAGGCAAAGATTGTCATTCACTGAAGAAGCAAACTTCTAGAACAGCCTCACAATAGACCTAAGAAGAGCAAAAAATAAATAGTTCTAAGATGGTTCAAAGCCCTTTAGAAATGTGTTAGTTACACCTAGACTAGTGATTGACATATTGTCAAGAAACCCTCTTGAGAATTGAAACTCCATTGTCTACACTATAAAACTGAGTCCTGGCACAGTTCTGGCTCAGGCCTTTTAGCACTCTCCCAAATAGTTTCCAGGATAGTTGGAGAGTTTGCATCAAATGGGGGCTATTCTTAATACACAATCTGTTTTGGAGAGTAAGAAAAAGCAGGAAATAAGCATGAATTATTCCTTATCAGGTGGTCTCAGCAACAGAGGACAGTTACAGGCATATTTTGTTTATCATTATGAACATAATTGATTAACTAGAAACTGGACTTGATAATCCAGAGAGTCCCTTTCATTTCTACGTCCATAATGAATTATCCTTGTTTAATTAATCTTCTCTTCCTTCTTTTTATTAAACAAAAAGAAACATAAATCGTATTATTTAAAGTAAGGAGAAAGAGGGAGGGAAGGTAGAGGATGCTGCAACATCTAACTCCATAGACACTATTTTTTTAAGGTAGCTCAAGAAAACTTTCTCAAGTCTTTCTCAAAATGGATACATCTGTCAACTTGAGTTGCAACAAGTAAGTCACTGGATTTTTCTGAAATGAACGATATATTATATTGTGTAACAAATACCGTGTCTGCATTATGCACTCCCATCTAAGTCTTCTTTTGGATCCTCCTCTTGACAAATGACAGGCATTTGGTTCCCTTTTGTCCTTAAAGTCACAACAACCAACCAAAGTGTAATTTACATCTTACAGCATTTTGTACACATAATTCAAGAATAAACTTGGAAAGATGATAAGAAATTCTTTTCCCAGTGGATTTTAGTGATGTTCCAGCTCAGAGTAGCCTTCTTCCTCACTCTCAGGTCAAAATTACCTGAGAAGAATTTTTTTCTGGAACTTTGTTTTCAGTTCAAATAAAACTTTTATTTGAAATAACATTTTATTATTTTATTATGCTTGTAAACATTTTTCACTTGTAAATAATGTAAACTAGTATAATATTATAGAAAATTAGTCAAAAGAATTAAATAAATTTCCTGAATAAAAATGATAACCTTTACCTTTTGTAAATGTGTATCTTTCACTGTCATCAGAATTTATTCACCTATGCCAGTCAAACAGCACAATTCCAGTGAATATTCAGGTTTGTTTATTTCAGAATAGCATTGTCTGCTAAAAATAGTACTGTTGGAATTTCCCTAGCTTTATTTAATTAAAAATAATAGTGTCACTTCAATTTAAGAAGAATTAGTGTTGATGTAAGTTACACTTCCACAAGCTGGAAGCAGTGTTGTTAAAGTCAATGGGATTTAAGTGGCAGGAGACCTTCAGAAATATAAGCACAGCCAAAGCATAAAATGAGTAATTCTTATATGTGGAGAAAAAAAGAAAAAGAAAGTGATATAATTTATAAATAAAAGTGAACTGATTGTTCAATCTTTGAATTTTTAAGTCCAATGTATCTTGATAGTGCATGCTGCCCTAAGTCTATCAGTATTTTATTATTTAATTGCTTCAGGTAAAACGTAGGTAACCTGGTTGTCTCTTGCAACAGGTTTGCTGCCTAGGAGAACCATTTTGTATAAACAAGTTCCAGTCAAATAAAACTGAGAAGTATGCCTGATTTATATGATATCGTCACGGCATATGGCATACTAACCAAATTTTGATAGAAATTATGGATTATTGGATACTAATCAAAGATTGATAGAATAATGATATTTTTATCCTTTATTTAATTGTAAAATAACTGCCAGAGAAATAACATGTACATGTGAATAAGCACTAACACAGACATACACAAACACCTGAAGTCCAGGCACATAATAAAACATTAGAAACTAGATTTTATTCCATAGATATATCTTAATATTAATGACATTGCGTGGAAGATTGACAAATACCATGGTGACTAGGAACAATACAAGAAGCTAAATTACTTTCAATTTAATTTCTGATATATATCAACATTTTCTTTCCTTTCTTAGCATCTACAATATATTTGCCAGAAAATTCCACTGTGATTCCCATTTTTTTTATCCTGAGTAATTACTTAGAGTTAATTTACAACCTAGTAATGTGTGTAAGCAGTTCAAATCATTCCTTCCCATGTTCATTACCTTGTATTTGTCATCAGAGAATTCCATCTGCTGTTGCAATGCCCATTCATCTAAACAGCACTAATGGCATTGGAAAGCCAGCTACTTTTGAAGCAGTGTAAAATAAACTGTGAAGTAGATGTCAGAAGCTATTTCACCTGTTTTACATTTGAAACCTTGCTTTGCTTCACACTCACTTTGCTACTGAGCAGAATTAATAACAGCATTCATGATGGGATACAGACATTCAACTCATAAGCTTTCAAGATACTAGCTTTTTTCACTTATGAAGAGTGGATAGGGAGAAAATGAAATAGTTGGCAAATGTGCTTTTCCTCCTTCTCCAGCAACTTCTCGTATTTATTGCAGTGTGTGTAGGTATTAAAGACATTTACTTTAAGGTAAATTTGCCAGATTTGACAGTTTGGCAAAAAATAAAAGACAAGTTTTATAACTGTAAGAAAATTATTCTCCCTACTTCTTTTTTTCTTTCATTACTGGATTGTAAGCATCAAAAATTTGTCTAGGATGAATGTTATGTTGCAGTTACAAGGCAATAAACCTCACAGCGATTAGTACTATTCAGGCTATCCAAGATTTTACTGGGCTATATAGTTACAGAGGTTGTCCCTGTCACATTACTGAAATGCCAGTTTGCTCTAAGAGCCTGCTCATAAATCAGATCCTATCCTGTGTTTCTTGGGTTTCTCACCCCGTCAGGTATAATAGGAGGAAAATACGAGAGACACAAGGTCCAGCCTTGTTGTTAATTCCATCTGGCCCCCACCACCTTCCCACAGCACATGGTAGGTATGGTCCTGCAGTAAATAATGGCCTTTGATTAACTTTGCAGAGGATTGGCTGTGGGAGAGGCTATTGGGCCACATTAATGTAAAAGGTTAGTAAGATGAACCTGGAGAGTGGGCAAAATTTACAATGGATGAACGAATTTAAACCTGTTAAACTCAGAATGAGGAATTGTAATTCTTGAAAAATGTATAAATATCATAGACTACATTCAGTGGTGTACAGGCCTCTTTTTAATGTGATGTAGAATAGTTCAAACCAGAATACTTTAAGATGATGGATTTCTGTTTGTTTTATAAGGCTTTTTTACTATTTTCATAGGTTTTGGGTTGTTTATTAAAATAAGTGTAGCTTCTAGCAGATAATCATTACCTTGCTCTTTTCCTTCTTCTGAAGCTTGGAGGATAACCATATAATGCAATGCTCCATTGCACCCGGGGAAAATAAAAAAAACTGGTTTAAAGTTAGATTATACTAGAAAAATGAAAGATAAAACTATATATTATGTTTAAAAAGCTAGAACACTGGGTTAAATGACATTTCTCTCCATCTTCTTTTCTCTTTCATTGTTTTCTTTGCTATTTCCAGAATGCAAACATTTTTGACAGTCAATCAGGATCAGAGTTATGTTTAGCCATTTAAGTTAGGTGTCCAGCCTTCTGCAGAAGGTCTTTTGCATGAACAAAGGCTTTCAATCAGATACTTCCAACAGCAGATTTGATTGTACACCAGAGCTGTCATTTAACTTGGTTATTAATAGAATAAGGAAGAGGAAGCAACAAAACACGAATAATAAATATATAGAGAGCAGATAATACATCAAAGAGTCAAGTCATTCAGTAGTCCAAATAAGGAAAATGCAAAGTCCTCTTCACATGTTGTTATCAACTCCTTATGAACTGGTTTAATGCATTATTCAAATACTAAAGTCTGGTTTAATACTCCAGCTCTTATTCACACTAGCAGTTTGTTTTGGGCATGACTCCACTTAACTTGAAATAGCAGACTGAAAGTTTCCCTATCTGCATGTGCATCATCGCAAGGTACCCTTTCTATAACTGATACAAGTTAGACCTCCAAATATTATTTTTCTTGTTTTCTTAAAATAGCCTGTTTCAACCATGCTTGTAGTCAGTTACGCCACTGCTCAGGAACAGCAAGCCACATATGCAGCCTAGCTTAGCACTAGGTAACATTTATATATTTCAGTTTACTACATTAGATCCCAAAGGACGTAATTTTTTCTGATTTTAAGACTGTGTATCTTTATCACAGCCCTCCTGCCCCACATACCTCAGAAACCTTTGGGGAGATCATATTCCAACACTCCTCACAGGCCAGAGAAAAGCAGCTCCGATTTGTGAGCTGAAGCTTGTCTGGGAATACAGTGAGATCATTGCTGTGCTGGATCCATTGGTTCCTACTGTCTTAGTGGAATGGGCAATAAGGGATTTTGAGTATTAAGCAACCATTAGACCAGAATAGCCTTGGTGTAGGTCGTATGTCATAGCTCCAGAAGAAAGCTGTGCTTGAACCACTTGTTACTTGCATGTAGCTTAAGAGGCATGGGTTATCATCACATCAACTGCTGTGATGGATATGAATCTGCTTCTAGTTTCTACCTTACAATATAAATGTACTTACATCCACTTATTCTTGCACCAAAAACTTGCATTCTTCCTTTATTTGTATAGCACCTTCTGTAAATAACAGCAAGACAGCACACTTTATTTTCTTTAGGTCAAATAGGTCAGGCTTTTTTTGTCTGTAGATGCTTTTCACCTCTAATCAAACAGCAGACCACAAGTCAACCATAAGCATGTGTTTCAGATGGAGTTCTTTATTGTTAAGTATGCATAACCAGAACAGGAAAACAGTAACTCAGACGAAATCTCACAAAGTCCTTTAAAATTAGTATAAATATTTTTCTATCTGTAATGATAAAAAAGAAGGGTTCTCCCACCTTAAAGATGCCTTAAAAGCTTCCTGCCATAATTCTAGAGATTATTCTACATTTGCCTTTTTCATAGGTACATCATATTTCATAGTTACATCTTGTAATTGATCCATCCTCCTCTCTCTCATTTATATTCAGCATACAGGAGGTAACATAAAATTCTGCCATGACCTAGCATTTTGCATGAGTTGTCGGAGTTGTCTGGTATGTTCTGCATATATAGTCTCAATTTTCTCTGATACCGACATTGCTCCCAGCTTCATGACACCATCAACTTTCATTAAGATGCTTTTAATATCTATATGAAATAATTATGAAACCAAAACCTTGAGGAACTCAGCTAGCATCGACTCTCTAGCCTGATGCTTCTTTTTTCAACAGTCCCCAGTTCCATCTTCTTTTTTCTTTTCTACCACCTTCCTTACAATTCTTCCGTAATTTATGTATTCTTTAGATCAGTTAATAGTTTTCTATGTGGCACATCTGAATCATTTGCAGACATTGGGGTAGAAGAGAACTACTGCATTCGTTGTGTGAAGATTAAGTAGGTTGCTTTTTAGTTTGGTTGTTTGGGGTTTTTCTGTGGTCTTGGGGCTTTTTTTTTTGTTGTTGGTTGGTTGGGTTTTTCTTTGTTTGTTTTCCAGAAAAAGTCTGCCATAATCTACTGTTAGTAACTACTTTTGGGGTTATATTTTGCTTTCTCTTTAATATTATGGTTAACTATTTATATCTTTAAGGTATTATATAAAGTCTAATATATTTAGAACATCAGAGTTCTAATATGAGTTTTTGTGAAAGAATTACCATATTTAACATATACAACAGCATTGCAAGGAACTTGCTCATTTGTTATGTTGTAAACTATGGATAGAGGGAGAAACTCCCTCTTGACAAACATAAGGGGAAATTCCCTCTTGATAAACAGTAGGGATACATAAAGAATAGCTCCTTCTCATTATATGCTGTGTCATTCTTTAAAACATAGTCCTTGGTATTGGTGTCTTTAAATGAAAGACTAATATAGACCAAGGGCTGGACATGCGGAGGCTTATTTCCCTTTGTGGTCTCAATTAAATCAACAGCATACAGTATATACCCAAAAGTTTGCCAAGATAACCTAAGATATATTAGATGCTACATTGTATTTATACTTTTAAGAAGAAATCTTTAATGAGGCACTTTGTCCTTGGCACTGAATGTTGGTTTGCTCGGAACCATTTTGTCTTCTGGCTTTTGAGTGCGGTCCAGTGCTGAAAGAAAGAGCAACTGAATATTTTCCAATTTTGTAATGTAATTATTCTATGATAAAGTAAGAACATATCAGCTACACTGTTGCTAGAGCTGGACATGAGGCTTTATTTAACGGAAAAAGGAAGCACTATGACCTTTATAGATAAAAAGAATTTCCATTAGTCAGGTATAATAAACCATTATCTGTCAGTAGTTTATCTAAGACATTTAACAATACTTCAGAAAAAGATGACCAATATTAAATTTCCCAGAGAAACACTCTATAGATAGTTTGCTATTCTTCAACTTTAAAATAAAGCTCAACTATAAAATGGGCAGATACATTACTGAAAGCAATTGCTGCAGTGCTGAAGAGGGATTGAACTGAAACTTAGGAATTTCTTATTTTGATGTAGCCAGTTATCTGCTAAGCTTCTTCAGAGAAATTATTTTAATTCAATATTTCTGGTTAAGCTTACTCTGTTGTTCCATGGTGTTGGCATCCACCATGACCTCCTTCAAAAAAACAACTGAACAAAAAAGTGCAAAAAACATGTAAAGCAAGGAACCTAATAAGTTACAAGTATTTCAATATTTATTCAGAATTATTCATCTAAAAACACACAATAAAACAATAATAAAGTATCTACTCAGATACAATCTGGTGAAGTGGTAGTGGGTGTTTGGATGAACTCACCTGTTCAGCCAAAGACAGCTATCTAATCAAACCAAATTTCATTCAGATTTATGACTAGCTCAAAAAAAGGGCCAAAATATTTAGACATGCAATACTGAAATTAGCTCAGTTGCACAGTAGTAAATCACACACAATTCCACAATAAAAGTATCAAGGTGAGAAGTATTTCAGTAATTCAGTAGGTACAGTTCATGTTATTACACTATTTAATGTTAATGTGCTTTAATAGCTCTAATGGCTCAGTGTAAACCACATACTGTGTTAGAGCTGCAGATGTAGCATAGTGCCATTTGTGCTAACCTCAAATTTGTATTAAACAGAGATATAAGGATAAAAGTATAGGCTAAATGTGTTTTGCTACCAATTTCTTTGGTTTCTGCTTGCTCTGTGATAGGTAAATTTATGACTAACTAGCACATTTGGTATCATTAGAAAAAATAAAGAACTACAATTTACAGAAAATTTAATCTGTATTTAATTCATTTTTTCTATGCCACCCTTTTGTAAGTAATGAGAGATGTAAGTTTGTTCTTTATTGTAGTATAAAAGTTATAACTTTGCTCTTTATTGTAGTGTATATTTAGGTTGCTAAAAATACCATCAGCTTGAAGAGCTCTACCTTCTACAATTAGAGAACAACATGGAATTGCAACCATCTTCCATACAGATGGAAAGCAACTGATCAGGTCAATGAGTAATACAGAACAGAAGATTTCACTCAAGAATAGTATAAAAAAAAGTTAAGACTCGAGCCATTAGAAACAGGTATATGTATACAAAGGAGGAAATTTTGCTCTCGGGATTCTTTGGTGAAGTTACTTCTGTTTTATACCAGAAGGGAAGTTTCAAAGAATTAAAAGGAGAATCCGATATTGAATCTTTTCTGACACCTTCACCCACTGGGACAGTATTTAATTGCCTGAACAAAAGAAAGGGCTCTGCCAACCCTAGTCAGACAGGAAACAAGGATTTCAGTCTATTTTTTTATTTTCTTTCACCACTGCTAGATTTGTCAACAGGGATGTGGAGTTAAGACCTGTGAAAAATAAAGATGGTCATTTTGGATGTGAATCTGATCAGTAACCAGGCCATCATTAACTAAAATTTATTCTAACTCTACAATATTATATCGAAAATGTATCTTAAGCCCTTTATCAACAGTGAACTGAGAGGCTAAAATATGTTATCAAAGGCAATTATCTGATTTACTGAATATAACTCACTTAAAATTTGCATAAATTATGATTTTAAGTGGTTTGTTAGGATGTTTGGATTCAAATTAAAAAAAAACAAACAAAGGAATACTTTTCCACAGTGCATTAAAGTACAGTGAAGCTTGTTGCTATAGATTATTATGGAGAAGAAAAGTATAATAAGTGTTCAAAAATGAACTGCACAGTTTAGTAGTGAACACATCCATTAGTGTATGTTATTATAAAAAGATCTTTGAGTCTTTGAGTCAGGAAGGCATTTAGCTGCTGATTCCCAGGAACTGTGAGAGCACAGGAAAAAGAGGATTACCCAATACTTACCTTGCTCTTAAATCCCTTTTTAAGCCCCTGTAATAGGCCATTTATTCCAGAAGAAAATTCTCATGATGCACTTCAGATACTTCTATTACAAATACACTTCCTCATGCCTGGTCTTCCTTGTTCATCTGCCTCTCTCCCACATGCTTAATGTTTTGGGAATCTGGAAGACAAACACCTCACTTTTTGACACAAAATTAAATATTAACACAGGCTTTGATGAGAACAGCACTGGCAAGATGTAAATATATAAAGAGAATGTATTACTTTGAAATTCTTGAAGATGAAAGACTCTACATTACTTTAATTAAAATAATGTAGACCCTTAGTGACATTACTGTTCTATTTATAATTCCCTTTACATATATTTAACTATGATAACTTCAAAACAGGCAAGGCCAGAGAAAGGGTAAATATTTGGAAAATATCCAGATGAAGATAAAAAGATCACTCTTTTATTGTAGCAGTTGGTCAATGGAACTGTTTTTTAACAAGACGATAGAAACATTATCATATAAATTGCAATACATTTACCACTTATTTGTAATAAGGATGGTATATAAATGTCGTGGTTTAGGGCTGGGCCGGCCAC